>NC_134703.1:114729004-115004004 GCF_043290135.1 Rhipicephalus microplus | reverse complement strand
CAGCAGGGCATAGAGGGGTTGGTTGACAATGGTTGTAGCATTTGCAATAAACAAAACTGTCAATGTTGATTTTTCAAATCAATAGAAACCAATTAAATTAATTAGAAACTAACACACATAGATAACCGAAGAACAAGGTATGCGGTGATATGTTCAAGAAAATGTGCTATATGAATAACCATCAAACTTTACTGATCAGGCTAGATATTTCGAATCGCGATCGTATAATTGAGCATCTCTGTGGGGCGTGGGCGCTGTGAAAGCGCATGTACCACACCATTAAAGCTGCCGGTCCACAGAGTTGGTTTGCATAGCCGAACGCCACAGCCGGCCATCGCATGGCTTCACTAAAGGCCCTACTTTTGGGGCTTTAGACTAAACCAGGCAAGCTTGCTCATTCGCCCCCCCCCCCCCCCTAAAACTCCTGATAAGGCTTATTCCGGACGTTCCCGTAATTATCGGCGGCGCGCCCTGCGGCCTACAATGCGGGTAATGCGTCGATATCGACTGTTATCTCGAATTCCTATACTCCGAAATCGAAGCAAACACTGCGTATATCAAAATGTTGCGCAGAAAAAAGCATCTTGGTCGGCGATCGTATACTTCAAAGAACACGTTAAATGGCATTCCATTTTGTACACATTTTATTGTTGGGAAAGGCCCTCGTCCTTCAGTGAAGTAAAACAGACTCAAATGATATTGTATGTATAAGCGAATAGTCTGTACAATGCGCAAGACAGTGGACTGTATATAACGGACATATGGGATGTTTTCTGCTTCTCAGAAACGTGGAATTTTAAGTTTTCTGTTCAGGTTCCTCGAGGACATTTATTTAATTGATAAACTGTAAAGCAACTTACACCGCATTCATTACGTTGTGACATACACTTATACCAATTTTTTTTTTTCATTTTCTTTTCCTGCCCTCATTGTCCAGGGCCTTTTTGTGGAAAACACTTCTCATTTATATGCAGAGTTGCACGTCGGCAGAATTCTCTGTTCATCAAAAAAAAAAAAAAAACTCATGTCTTTCTATATTTATCTCAGTGGTACCATGGTGACAATGCCCGGATGCTGGCCCGAAATTGGAGGGTTCACGGCAGCGGTGGTCGGAGCACAAATGCCTTTTCATCGTTGGGAGAAAGTGAAAACACGAAAGAGGGGAACAGGACAATCGCGCTGGTCTAACAAGTGAAAATTTATTTGAAATAATGCCCATATATATATATATATATATATATATATATATATACAGAAAGACATGCGCCACACAAGATTACATATTGCACGTGCATTCTTTCAAATAAATTTTCAGAAGTTGCAGCTGCGCTTGTCCTGTTCTCTTATCTTGTGTTTTTATTTCGTGTGCTACCCAACGATAAATAAGTACCGACTCGCCCGCCTCTTATACTGTGCCACACATTGCACTGTCGATCCCGATTAAACCCGATCGCGGGAACGAATTGCCCGATCAACAGATAACCGGCTATATACCTTCAGTAGCTGACTTAAAGGAGCCGATCACGTACTCAAAAATTCAATCCAGATCAAGCTCGATCACGATCAAAAGCGATCGTGTGACACCGGTATTAGATGTATATCAAACGCGACACGTGACCTACACGTCACTATCAATACGATTGATTGATTGATCGATATGTGAGCTTTAAAGTCCCAAAACCACCATATGATTATGAGAGACGCCGTAGTGGAGGGATCCGGAAATTTCGACCAACTGGGGTTCTTTAACGTGCACCCAAATCTGAGCACATGGGCCTACAACATTTCCGCCTCCATCGGAAATGCAACCGCCGAAGTCGGGATTTAATCCCGCGACCTGCGGGTCAGCAGCCCAGTACCTTATAGCCACTAGACCACCGTGGCGGGGCCGTCAATACGAGGGATGCAAGAAGTCATCGTGGGATGACGTCACAGCTCGCCAAAATTTGTAACGTCATTATGGCGTAACTGTGTTTTTTACGCTATTACGTCATCACGTGACGTCGTCGCTTGGTGACAGATGGGCCAATCCCAGAGGCCTTGCGAAACAACGCAAGATGCAGAAGGCTTCGTGGAAGAGGGAGAGAAGAGAGAAAGAGAGGGTCAATACATTTGACTGACAAAAAAAAGGCTTTCGCCTACGAGTCGTCTTGGACAAATGCATAAGCGGCAGTGCGCCTGATTGTATATATAGATATCTAAGCTTACAGTTTCCTATTGGCGCCGGCCGCGGTCGCTCTCGGGATTTGGCCAATCAGAGCATGCCGAGATACTGACCGTCCACTGAGTGGGCACTTACAGGATGCCTCCCCTGTTTAAAACGACTGAAAGTGGTTACGGAGCTCTGCTGCTGACCCAAAGTTCGCGGCTCTGACCCTGGCGGCGGCGGTCACATGCATTTCGACGGAGGCGAAACAGATAGCGGCCCGTGGAATGTACTTACATGCCAGTGCACGTTGACGAACACCAGATGGTCGATATTTCCGGAAGTCTCCACCACAGCGTCCCTCATAATCATATCGTGGTTTTGGAACGTAGCGCATTATTACTATTATTACGACTGAAAGGCGAGACGTCGACAGACCCGCCTATCAGCGTCTGGGAAACGCAGAGCCATGCATGTGCTCTCGATCGCCGCTGAATGCGATGAACGTGAATTCAGCAGACGTACGACGTCATCCTTCCTCTGTGTGCTGCACAGACAATAGAATGGCAAATACGAGAAAGGACTAGCCAAGAGACTCGGGCGAGAACGCCGAAAGGAAAGTTGCGCCAGTGAACGTAACTCGATTCGCGGCCTCCTTTTACGCGTCAGCTGCAGAAGTGAAACGTTCACTCCGTCACTTCTGAACCATTAGAGCGGTGCTCCTTTCGTAATGGATTGGGATATGACCGTCATAATGTGCGATCAGTTGCGGATTTGGTTAGAGCCTTAGAGGCTCTAAACAAATGATGGTTCGCCCCGCCGTGGTGGTCTAGTGGCAAAGGTACTCGGCTGCTGACCCGCAGGCCGTGGGTTCGAATCCCGGCTGCGGCGGCTGCATTTCCGATGGAGGCGGAAGAGTTGTAGACCCGTGTACTCAGATTTGGGTGCACGTTAAAGAACCCCAGGTGGTCGAAATTTCCGGAGTCCTCCACTACGGCGTCTCTCATAATCATATGGTGGTTTTGGGACGTTAAACCCCACAAATCAATCAATCAACAAATGATGGTTCGCTAAATGGGCCTGTATACGCGCGGGGGAGCCAGAGTCCGCAGATTTTATCGATTTATTTTGCAGCAAAACTGAAAAAAAATGATGCTGTTATGAATAATCACTGTCGAAGTGAAGCATATATAATTGGACCATGCTGCTTTATAGAGTATACTGTGATTGATATCGACCGTACGACATCACGATCAAGCACGGCGTTTATTCTTCCTCTTTTTTCGTACTCGGCATGCAGTGCACACACAGGAGCTTATATAACAGCAGCAATCGGCTTTTACAGAGGAGTACTTGCAAGTGTCATGCCTCTTATCAAACACATGCGTGAAGCTACAGAACACATTTACAATTAAGTGAATATGGGCATACGATAGAGTTTCCCAAAATTAGGAAAGTCCACGGGGCATACATGAAGAATCAACGTGGGTGAACACCTTTAGTCCTCTTTCCTTTTATTTTTTTGCAATGGTGCGGGGGGGGGGGGGGATAAGTGGTTCGTATGCGTCTACCTCCCAAAAAGATGTTCATTTGCATATTGAAATAAAGATTGAGAGGTTCGTTACTACTTCGCATTCTACTTGTACATCTACAAGGAACATATGATGCAGGTGGTAAATGGATCTACACATTGGGGTGGTGGTATAGGAGAATGTGAGTAGCTTTATCTACCTTGTTTACGGCTTACACGACCCCTAATGCAACCGCGATTGTAACTCGAGGTTTGACTTTTTCATTACGTCAAGGAAGAAAACAAAAATAAATGCGGTATTTCGTCGTAACGTGAGGGTCAACCTTATAGGTAACGAAAAATATGAAAAAAAAAAGAAATGCCCGCGTTACATTCGAGTGAATACGATAAATTTTATTTACCTTTACCCCCTTCCGCCCCGTCGCCACAGACGCCTAATTCGACTGGACAGTGCAGAGATAATCGATAGGTAAACATATCTAGCTCACAGGGGCGGCGCCAGGATGTTTTTACTGAGGGGGGGGGGGTGGGGGGGCAACCACGAAAAGTGAGTTCCTCCGGGGGGGCAAGCTAGCTCTGCTCCTACTAGGTTTTCAATATATGCTTCCGGGCACTTGGGTGGGCATAGGGGGGGCAGGCGAGAATTTTGAGGGGGCTCCAGCCCACCCTTGCCCCCCCCCCCTGGCGCCGCCCCTGCTAGCTCAGAAGCAGATCATTTCTATAGATTTCCGCCTGGCCTCATGGAACAGGATATACAGCTTTTGTGGCAAATGTGTTTTCGAAAACAAAACAGCGTGTTTCTCTTCGCGACACACTTATAAATAACCAGGATCACGGCACTGAGGACTCAAAGGGGCGTTTCCGGATACAAAACGTAACGGTCAGCCTCCGCAGCGACTTTACTGTCTACCTAGAAAACTTCTGTTTATTTCCCTCGGCGTAGGTCGTTTCTGGAATCTTTCAACTGTGGTATATATCGAGTCTGCCTTCGCAACCTCCCAAGCGTATTTTATAACAAACACATATGCTCGCACAAATCGGGACTGGCTCAGCACGCGTGGCCCCAGCGTCCCACCCAACCTCCTTGGTCCCACCACAGCGTCCAGCGGCGGCGGCCAGCGGACAAGAAAACAAGCAAGCAAGCGAGCCACCGGGCAAAGAAGACACCGAGGAAACCGGTTCTCGGCCGGGGCGCCCATGTGCAGCGAAGAGACGGTGCAACGGGATCGTCGTCGACGCTGTCGGCTCTCGCTGGGCGCCAAATGGGCCAACGGTAGGCGGGCGGGTACCCACCGGTAGCGTCTTCTCTATAGCGCACGACATCGTTGATTTATTTGCGCCATTTCGCGGCGACCTCGACACAAAGCGCGTTTACCCACGCGAAGCCCAATTCGTGCCCGCACTTCCGTTTCGTTGAGAACATTGTTTGTTTGTTCGTTTGTTTGTGTGTTTCGTTGCGTCTCTAGTTGCAGGTACAGAAAGGAACGAGAACATTACTACTGTTCCCACGGCCGTTTTACAGCAGAATCAAGAGTGCGCCTGCCTGGGTGCGCCTAACTATATAGTTTCTGACAACCCCGAAAATTATAAACAGCCTACAGTTACAGCGACAGCCTAAAAAGACTACAGTGATGTCTGCGAAGTGCACCGCTGTACAACTCAGATTATTAGAGCGAGAAAGAAGACTTAATTCAAGTAATACTTGCAAGCTATAAAGACGTATAAATTGGAAATACGGTATATTTTATATGAACTTATATGTGGTAGGTTTGCTTCCTGCCAATTCAGACCAGAGGAGATTTCGCCAAAATTCTCGATTTCAAGTCGAATATATTTTCAACTTATGTCTGGTGTTGGGATCGGGTCGCTCTTGCCGGGTTAATATATTAAATTGGTCCATGAAGTTTCTGTGGCTGTTGTGATACCTGTCACATGCCATACCTTGTCCCGCGTATAAGCCTCGTCAAGGTGTTGGCGACTTTTAGCCAATGCCGTATCTTGAACCACGCACTATAACAGCAGGGAACGTACCGCCTGTGTATTTGAAGCAACGGAATCGCTTCTGAGTTTCACGAGAGGCACGGGTATCACCGAAAAACTAGTATTTGATCCACCATCATAACCCATCATATAACAGCCTGGCAAACGAATAGAGCATTCAAGCCAATGTTGCTTTTGAGCTGCACGCATTCCTAACGCCTATGTTGTCAGCCAAAGTACGGTACGGAGGGAGGGGGTGGTTTGTCACCGTCAGGACGATGATAACAATGCCGCGAGAATAAAACCGTCGACCTTGAGCTCAGCGGAGCGGAGTCGCAGCGACGGGTCTGTGTTCTATACGAATACGATCAACGCGATAGATAGCGAATGGGGATGGAAAGGACGGGACGTAAGACAGCACAACTTCCAAATGTAATTCTTCTCTGACACGCTGAAGGATACAATGGGAACACGGTACAATATTCCAGAAAGGAAAATAAACGTGAAAAGGAAAAGAAAAAAAGACGTAAGGGACAGCGCTCATGCATACTGCGTCCTTCTGTTTCTCCGTGTCTCCGTTTTAGCGCTATTTTTCCCGAGTGTGCATTGATTCCAAGTCTCAAAGTTCTATACCTTGCTTCAATAAAGGAATTGTGCATGAGAAAATGAATAGATCTATGGCAGGGAGACGATCCACGCACCCAGCGCTGCGGCAAAATCCAATCCGGCTGACTTCGGCGGCTTCCTGTGTCGCCAGGTCGGGGGGAAAAGCGAGGAGGGGGGGGGGTCTAAACTCTGGCGGGTCGCTAGGCGGTAGCTTTCCCAGCAGACGCGCCTTCCTGATTCGACCCTGGCAGAAAGTGATCGCCATTGCTGCCATTTAATTTTTTGTTGCTCTTTTTTCTTTCTTTTTTTTTTTTTGGAGAGGAGGTGCTTACGTTGGGGTGAGGAGTCGAAGCCTGACAATACTATGTCGACGACCTCCAAACCTTGTTGTCCCCTTCGAGAACCATCACAGCTGCTCCGGTGGTGACGCTATGCAGTCGAGGGGAGGGGGGAATAAACAAACAATGCAAACACACAGACATATTTCTCCGGATGGGCTACAAGGAAACACACAAGGCGCAAAACGCATTCGCGTGTCGTCGAACTTGACAGGCACGTAGAAAAAAAAGAGGCCGTGACAAAGCGAAATACATTATGAGTCATGATCAACAACAAACGCATTGTGGGAGGGAAAGCGCGCGCTTGTACTCCGGTTGCTCACTCAGCCGGGAGGAAGTGACGTAAGATACTTCTCCGAACAACGAAGTTGGTTACGGATGACATTGATATGGCGGAAGACTACGGGCTAATTTTGAAAACGCGGTGTTCCCTAAAGAGACACCAGGGGTGAACACTAAATGAGTTTACACAGACAAACTCTCCTTTGGGAACTGTGAGGTTACTAATTTCGCTATAACAGGTGCGATATAAGCGAAGGTGGTCAAAGCTTCGTTCTTAAATTTCGCGCAGAAAAAAAAAGCTGCAATTCCGACCTCCTGAAGTTTTTTAACGTCTAGATCAATTTATATATACGCGGGCCTGAGTCGTCTTAGTTTCCATCTAAATTGTGGCCGCCGCAGCCGGGATTCGATCGCGCGACCTTCGATTCAGCAGTCGAGTACCAGATCACCGTGAGGGGTGCCACGAATTTCGAACTCTTACTTCGTGGGTTTTAAGTCTACGGCCGCCTCCGTATACAATGCACTATTTTTTTTCTCACTGATAACTGTAAGTAATTTTGCAAGCCTTAGAAGGAGCCTTCAAGATCCATGTACTAACTTGCTTAAAATCTGTTGATGAGCTAGCTATTGAAACGTGACATTGATGAAACAGCGCAGGAAAGACACATTCACACAGGAGACCGAAGCGAGGGTGCTAGAGAAAGTGTGTCTTTTGCGCGCTATTTGATCAATATCGAAATCTATGACGTCGTCACGAGTTGGCATGCGGGAACCTCAAAGAGGCGTCGCCGCCTCCGCACTCTCTTTATCTCTTTTATTTTTTTTTTCGAACGGAGACGAGAATGATAGTCACATATCCTCCTTGAGAGTTGACACACATACACAAGCTCTGGTGTCGTTTCCAGAAACATTCTGCACGTTCTTTCAATGGTCGACTCGGCTTTTTATTCTTCTTGCGCGACGCCCATAAAGTGTCATTAAACTGCGGAGGGCTTGCAGTATACGGAGCCGGCCTTCGGCACCCGTCGTTCGTTGACATCGAGCGGATGTTTCTCGGATGTGCAATTGGGGGAAGGGCACCCATGAGGACGCCTTCGACGCTGCATGAGGGTGCGCACGGAGTAGGGTACGTGAACTCTATGAACCATAATGTGGACGGTAAATAGGACTTTATTAAGAAAAAATAAACGTCGCGACAGAAAGACGGAAATACTTTAACCGCGCGAACACAAGCGCTGACACACACAACTAAAGTTTATTCTATTGCGCAGAACAAATGAGGGGGCTCGATTACGGTGGGGCGGCTTCTCGCACATTGCGGAGCAAGAAGTGCGGTTGCGCGCAGCGGTAAGACGTTACAAGTATCATCGCTAACCATCATGAGTAGGCAACACGGGTGATAGTCGAAGGATGGCACATTCAAAATTTTTAAAAAAAAATAATGTAACAGTTTCCTTTTTTTGTAATGTCAGCGCAAAAAAAGAGAGAGAGAGTATTTACTTAAAACCAAAGAGCTCAATGATCGGCCTGAGCTTGTGCGCTCTATAATGCTAATCTGCACATTGTAAAGAGAAAAAAAAAAGGTTATGAAGGTGATGACGGGGACAGCAACAGGTAATAAGTTTGGACAGCCCTCTCCGGAACGCCTATATATAAGTGCCCTTGCAGCAGTCGATGATGATGGCTGGTCCAGCGTTGCGGGCAGTACGTTAGTTTGACTTATGGTGCAGCGAAAATCAATTTCGTATTTTATTTATCAATGTTTTGTTTGCTTTGGTGTGTGCAGTGATGTGATTGTGTGTGTGTATGCTTTTCCTGAGAACTTCGTGCAGTGAAAGTCTTTTCATCTTCATGTCACAACGTTTTTCTACAAACTCGCCCAGATGTCGTCGCCCCGCCGCGGTGGTCTAGTAGCTAAGGTACTCGGCTGCTGACCCGCAGGGCGCGGGTTCGATTCCCGGCTGCGGCGGCTGCATTTCCGATGGAGGCGGAAATGTTGTAGGCCCGTGTGCTCAGATTTGGGCGCACGTTAAAGAACCCCAGGTGGTCGAAATTTCCGGAGCCCTCCACTACGGCGTCTCTCATAATCATATGGTGGTTTTGGGACGTTAAACCCCACAAATCAATCAAATCAGATGTCGTCGTCCGATGCTGACGCGCACGTACACACGTGAGAATTGGATGCGACATGGTGAAATTCCGCGTACGTATACATAGAGCCCTGCACTCCAGACAACCGGCTCGAAAAGAATAAAAATGAAAGAAAGGAGAACAGTCTCGATCATACGATCAACCCTACATGCCTCCGAGAATGAAAATCGATTAGTATCGAACCTCGCGCCGTCTTCTAACCTATCGAACCTGCAGGCGGTCTCTCTAAAGCGGACGAGCGAGAAACTTGCAGACGAACACCTTCTTGTGTCCTGCGGCCGACCAGCATTTCATGCCGGCTACTGTACGCATTGTGGGGTGCTGGCTGACACCTACCACAAGATCGCAGTATGCCCTGCACACGTGGTCCTGCCATACCTCTTCCTTTTTATCCCTCTTCCCTCTACCCACAAGGGAGAGGGAGAGAGGGAGAATTTATTTACAGAAAGGTATAGAGAGGTCGGCCTGAGCTATAGTTTGCTCTGGTCTGCTACTCTACACTGGGGAAGGGTGCCTGGGAAGTGAAAGAGTGATGAATGACGATGGTAAGCTAGAGAGATGATATGTCCTTATTAGGCTGGGTAACTCTACAGACGTGCATCCAGTCCAGTGGCTTCTACCCACAAAGGAGGTTTGGGAGGAGTTCCATGCTCGGCTGCTCCAACCGCGGGGCGCTCAAACTCCTTGGTGGCCCGCGCTCGAGCAGTGATGACCTCCAGTGGACTTCTGGAATGAGGAGACAACCCAAGAGCATTTGCAGTGCAACTCTCAGCTCTCTTCTCAATAAAAGTTTTTCCACCACCGTCGGTGCCAGCACGAATGGTGTAAAAAAGTCGGATCAATGAAGTCACGCGAAATTTTAACAAGAGTCATATGACATGCACGTGAAGGTGCGACGTAATCATGCCGTGACAGAACGCCGAAACGTATGACGTCACTGTGACGTATGACGACGCAATCGCATGACATTGTCGAACGGTGTGAGGCGCGTGCGCTGGTTGCGGTGGTACTGGCAAACCACGCGAGGCGCGGGAAGCTTGAAGGAGGGAGATTAAAAAAAAATACGCACACAAGTGATAAGGATGGCTTTAGCCTTTTAAAACGTCATTTATTTATTTATTTATTTATTTATTTATTTATTTATTTATTTATTTATTTATTTATAATTTATAGTACATACAAAACATCGAACGAAATTACAAGCAAGGCTAAATATAACCATGCAACAATGATTACTTTTAGCAAGTCTATGAAGCGCCCACCGCATAGCGCGAGCACTGAAGCCTCACGCAGTACAACAGCTCTCCGGCATGATCAATCCATTAAATAACTAATTAGTAATTTTTTTATTTATATTTGTCAGCATGATGAATATATATGGGAAGGTAGGCTATATGTATACGTTAAAGCCTGCCATCCCAACACCATGGCAGTGATGTGCAAGGTAATCACACAAACAAGAAAAATTGAAAAATAAATGAGAAAAAACTAATCAGAGGCTTTGTGTATCTACTATATGCATTATGGAGCTTATAATGCATGAATGAGCCCAGTATGTAAGGGCATAGTCCAGTTCATATATCGGGATCACATTGCCGATAGAGTCCGTACGAACTGTGGCAATGTATATTATCAACTAAACACAGTTACTTATATTTGTGTCCATTAAAAAAAAAATCACGGAGTGCGCTCACTGCACGCCTTTGATTATCGAAATGTGGCCACGGTCCGAGTATCTTTCTAATCGGTCGTCTGTCGAGTCGGTTCAAGTGATTTCTCAGTTAATTATTTCATCGCACGGACTCGGTTGGAATATATACGAACGGTATGACGTAAGCAGTGCAAAGTTCTATGATTGTATCGCTCAAAATTCTATTCTGCGGTGTAGTAATTGGAGGATCACGGTAAAAGAAGCGTCTGACATTCAGTATACCTACCTTATAAGCTGTTATATTTATAGTTTAACATAAGAGGAACCGCTCCTGAAGCGAGATAAGCCGCGTAATGCGTCTAACGGGTGGTCTATACTTGGAGTATAACCAGACGGAAGCTAACTATATTATATAGAGAATGCATGGAAACGCGGCCGAAGAGGGCAGGGAATATTATCAGTACTAGTTATAGGGCGATTGCGAATTATGTTTAGGCGCCCTGCGGGGCGCATTCGCTTAACACGATTTTATCTTCGACTCATAGGCGTCGCCATCTTGAACAGATGAGCGACTGTTTTGCCGGTTTTTTTTGTATGTCGCAACATAAAATTACTATATTCTTGAAACGTTGAGTGTATACACTTGTCCAAGCGTGTTCGTGCATGCGAGTGTGCCATAGCACCGTTCGTTTATTTGATACGGATGCAAAACAAACTGTAACGTTATCATTCCAAGATGGCGGCACATGAGCGCACCAGGAAAATTGTGCGCAGCCATGGGAGATCTGCAGTTGAAGAAGCCTTTTGATTAAAATGAATGAAATTAAACTGTGTGACCCAACAGTTATGTCGAACCTGGCACATACGCTTCTTAAATAATCGCTTTCTGAATTACATATTTTTATTGTTTTTATGAAGAACAGTACACGAAGCCTGCTTCGACTGTTGCTCATCTTTTTTTTTCATGTAATCATCATCATCATCTTGTCAATTCTCCCTCACACTGCCTACTTGATAGGTTGGGACACATTGTATGCGATATAGGACATGCACGATAGTATATACGATACGATTGTGCACGATAGGATGCGAGAGCACACACAATAGATGCAATAACGAACAATAGGTCGTGACGGCAACAATAGGATACGATAAGTTAACAGTATACCAACTATTTAAAACACGCTAACTCGGGAAAATCTCTTTCTCTTACGCTTGGTTAGAACAGTATGTGGTGGAAATGGCGAAAAGAGCTCAAAATTACACAGCAAAATATATATTTTCCTTGATTACATAAAAAGGCGTAGGTAACATGCTGCTAAACACTTCCGTAAAAAGAAAATAGTACACCAGAGATTACGTAGAACACATAGAAAGTACAGCCCGTTCAACTCTCACGGAGATCTCCGCAACGAAAAAATAAAGTAACGGCTGCTACGGAACAACACCTGCTCCGTAGGGTCATTTCTGACACATTATTCACAATACTATTGCTACATGTCCGTAAATAACAAACGTATTTCCATTAGACTCAACACGAGGCATACGTAATCAGCAGATCTTTCTTCTGCAAGTACAAGGTCATGCGAAATTTCCCGGGCCAATATTCCAACTAATTCTGTGGACGCGTCACCTGGGAACTTTTGACTGTACCTGCACATGCCAAAAAAATTACGGAGGAAATTTAAATGTTTAAACAACAAGGACAAATTTCCTATTCACTGAAATTGAATTTTATTTTCCCATGATCATAAAATGAAATACAGCACAGACATGCTACAAATTGTGTGAACAAAAATGTCAAACAATTTATTTAATTTGGGCGGCTTTGTAGGTGGAATTTGAAATACGAAAAAGGAATGTCATAACTTCCAGATACCCAAAGCACCTGTGTTGTTTTTCTATTGTAACAGACTTCTTTTCTGAAAAAGAGGAAAAATATTTTGTCAGCACAACCACACCAGGTGAGTACAGAGCAAAAAACAATGCGAGCACAATTAATTTATTCATTTCAAGACTCCCAATAGGCCTTGTTAGAGGCACTGGCTTGCAGCACGAAAATAAACGATCACACAGGATAAATATCAATACACATCACACAAAATGAAATGACTGAAAGCACGAACAACTTCATAAACACACCAAAATGTTGGCTAACAATATTCGTAGAGGCAAAAGGAGCTAAGGAGTAATTCAATGTATTAAACAATACAACGATTCGGGTTGTACCATGCAAAATCACCCAACGTTTTTTTTTTTTGACCATCACGAATATGGCGGAAAAAATTTCACGTTTCCCGAAGTACGAAACTCGTCCCGCTCACTTAATTCCGTAGCGAAAATTTTGCTCCCTAGTTATGAGAGTCTGTAGTATGGCGCCGACTGAGCTAAAAGTCGTCAAACAACAATTTTTTTTTTCAAAAGTCGTTTTGAAATGCACTCACTAAATCGCATTTCCAGCAAGGTAATGAAGTGATCTAACAAAAATAATGACTTACTTTTGTATATCAATTCTTCGAGAGGTTTTCCCACGAGCAATATCAAATAATGTAGCCAGGTTTGGGATTTTTTCCTGGTAATATGGCAAATTCCAAAGACACAAATAAAATGTGTGCTGGTGACCTTTTTGACATGCTACAAATTAAAAATAATTTACGCACTAAGTTAAGCAGATAGTTTCAAAAAATTGTGAATTTCACTTTTTTGGGAAAAGCTCTGTATTCAGCATCAAAAAGCTTGCCTTGGTGGTCGGACAAAAAATATGCACAACATATAATTTTGACCACATAGTCACTTTAATAGCAGGCATTGTCACTTTAATACAGCTGTATTGGTTTATGACAAAAACATATCCTTTTTTTTTGCTGATTTCAATAGATCCTTTTCTTTATTGTGGTGTTCTTACCACTTCCAAATCTTATCGAACAGGTAATAAGTTCTAGCATGTATCAGTGCCACATACCAGTGTTGCATAAGCACACTATTCGAACTGTCAGAAGATAGCTGCATGTGGTTAAATGCATCCTAATATGGTTTGTATCTCTCGTTTACTCATGCAGGCTAGTACTAAATAGCAAACTATTAAAGTAAGCACGGACGAAATTGATATGTTGTCTAAATGTTCCTCATGTCTGTGCATAGTACTCACCATAAGGACGCATTGCTTCAAGGTATAAACACGGGCAAGCACAGAGTCCAGCAACCACATCAAAAAAGTTTTCATCTCTTAAAATAAAAAGCGATTTTATGACTTTCTCTGACAGTGACCAATGGAGGTTAATATTAAATGTGTTATTTACTATAGTTTGTTACTATAGGACCACCTCAATGCCAAAATTACAACCAAACGTGTTCAAAAACCCACAACTTTCTAACTTTTTCACCAGCTATAAAAATTATTTCGTGCTCTACACATATCGAATCACCCTTTGCCTACAGAAAGAAAACTCTGATAATTAGCTAATACGAACTATCATATTTCACTAAATGTTATCTCTCTATGAAAAAAATCCCCAATATGAACCATATTCATCATGTACTGAAAATTCTACGATTGTTCTACACAGAAAATGTTGTACTAACCAAATTGGAGATTAACAGATTTTTAAAAATATTTCCTGGGATTTTGCGTCCCAAAACCACGATGTCATTACGAAGGACGCCGTGGTGGAGGGGCCCGGATATGTTTACCATGTGGTCATCTTTATATAGTGCACTGAAATTGCACTGTACACGGGCCTCTAGCACTACCCGTCCATCACAACGCGACTACCACGGCTGGCATCGAACACGTGGCCTTCGTGTCAGCAGCCGACCACCGCAACCACTATACCACCGCGGCAGACGAAGCACAGATTCTTTTTATTTATTCTTTAGAACGCGTTTAACGAGTCGTGGTTTATAGCTTTCGGTGAAGAATTCACATGCTGTTTTAGATTTCTTGAGCTAAAAGTTCTCTCTGGCTGTTCGCAGATCGGTGCTACCTGCCGCCAGCCACCTTTTATTAGACAACGCGGAGGAGATGAACTTCGGCCTGACGGAGAGAACACGCCGGTAGGCTGCAGCGCGCCCAGACTTTACGGTAGATATCGTCTCGTCTTACGGCGCAGTGGTGTATACCGGCACCGTAAACAGAGGCTCACCTAACGCCGCCGGCATAAAGGCAGGCGCACACATTACACGACTTGCACTACGGTGCTGACAAGCCTGAACACTGTCGGCATAGAGTAATGCAACTGCTGTGGACAAGTAATCAGAGCGAAATGAAAATGTCACGCTCGAAATGTTAACACGACCAACACAATCGATCCGCGATTTCCGTGAATGCCGTATTTTCTGCTCTCAGTTACGCACTCCGTCTCGAAAAAAGCATGCATGATACACGCCGCGCGAAAACGACGTCGACAAAGGATCACTGCGCTTATGGCCTCGACTTTATTCGAAGCGGCCTATAGTCTGAGATATTGCGTAGGTACTACACGACACAGATCATTATTGGCACGAGCTGTAACCCAAACGGCGAGTAAATGAGAAGTTAGGCACTCACCTTTAAGATGCAGACCAGATAAAAAAGCAGCGCCAGCCGGGTCCCGTTCCATGTTTGCGTCCTGGCCTTTGAGGAGAGTAGTCAGGCTAGTGACTAGAGTAGTGACTGCCGACCATAGAGTTTTATACAATAATACGAAACTCTATGCTGCCGACGGATGAGTGACGATGGTGGTGCGCCCGCCGCGGTCGAATGGTTCCTCTTTCCGCGATGCCCGCCTAAACCACCGGGAACAAATACAGTTTCGTAGAATAAAAGCGGTGCAGAACACGTCGCGGCGATGGATGCAACGATGATATGCGACGGTCATATTAGTATAAATTTCTGGAGGCCATCCGCATTGCAAATGGTTACTTTCGTCTAATTTTTTGTTGACGGAGGAGACACTTGTTTTTTTTTTTTTTGCACTATTCAGTAAAACATCATTGGTAAACGTGTGATGTATATTCGCGAAGTGGTGAGGGCTGTGATCCTTAAACGTGTGCTGTATCATTGATGTTGACGAAGAGGTGGAGTGTGTTTATTTCCAGGACACTATGTCCGCTTTTCTGTCAGTAATTACGCGCAATTTTTTGCAGTGTACGCTTTACTGTTGTCGAGCCGATTGGGCGGTCAACGGATGTCAGTTAAATATAGCGTCTACTGTGGTGCAGCCATAGTGTCAACTATACGTATTAGCCTCGCGTCATTTCATACAACGTGGCAGCTAGGCAGTTTCGTTAGCATGACGCGGCTCGAAGTGGTTTTGACTTTGCCTTACAGCAAAAATTGACTCATTGCACCAACACCAGGCTATTCTTTTGTTCCTCTCTTTATTGCAGGTGGCCAACCGTCTTCCGAAATTCAATCACGGAAGAAAGACGTTCGATAGTGTTGTAGTGTAGCCCCAGTTACTCTAATCCACGTTCTTCTGTCATTTTCATCATCATCATCATCCGACTGACTACGCCTACTGCAGAGCAAAGGCATCTCCCATGATCCGCCAATCAACACGGTCTTCTGCTTTCTACTGCCACGTTATACTTGCGACCTTCTTAATCTCACTGGCTCATCTAACTTTCGGTCTTCCCTTCTCGGAAATCCAGTCGGTTGCCCTAAATGACGAGCGGTCATCCTGCCTATAAGTCCTGGTGCCCAGACCATGTCCATTTCATCTTCTTGATTTCCCTGACCGACTCTGCTCTCTTCTTGTTTTTTAAGGTTGCACCTATGATTTTCCTTTCCATCGCTCGCTGCGACGTCCTCAATTTAAGCTGAACCCTCTTTGTAAGCCTCCAGGTTTCTGCTCTATAAAGTAAAAGTACCGACAAGATGCAGTTGGTATATACCTTGCTTTTTAGGGTTAGCGGAAGATTACCATTCATGATTTGAGAATGCTTGCCGAATGTGATCCATCATCCACCCCATCCTTATTCTTCTACAGTAACTTCACTCTCATGGTTCGGCTCTGCGGTTACTATACCTGTACTGAGTAGACATATTCTTTTACAACTTCCAGCCTCTCTCCACCTATAGCATGCAGAGTGCTGTTTTCTGCCGAGACTGGTGCATATATACTTTAGTTTTGTGGATATCAATTTTCAGACCTACTCTTCTGTTTTCCGTGTCCATTTCAGTAATCGTGAGCTGTAATCCGTCTGCTGAGTTACTGATCGAGGCAATGCCATCAGCAAATCGCAGGTTATACTATGACACGCTCCATTAACTCTTATCTATAACTCTTCCCAATCTATAGGGCCTTGAAAACATCCTGTAAGCACGCAGTGAATAGCATTGGAGAGATCGTGTCTTGTTTCATCTGTCATCTGTCAATCTGTCATTGCGGTGTACCCTAAAAGAAGTAACCCTGTATAGTTCACCTCTCTGTTCTGACAAATATAGCCTATATATGACATGATGGCAACCACAGAACATGTTTATAATAGTTTATTATTCTTAACCAAACTGGATATATGTGCAACATATGCGCAACACCTGATCTCAAGGTAACCCCCTCGAAAGGGCCCCATGTAATACATAATGTGTTATGAAGCATCCGGCTACAAAATCAAACATGCTCAGACAGAGACTAAACAGCAGCGTACTTGCTCATGCAGATCAAACAGAAATAAAAATATTAAAAAGAAGCTGAGATAAAAATGGCTCTTTCTGACAGTCGCATAAATAAAACCCGTTACGCACGTTGTGTTATTTAGGTGCACGAGCACGTGCAAAACAGATTAATTTAGAAATGTTGAATAAAGAAATTTGGAAGAAAACGTGGAGCGGGTGGCTACAACGTTGTTCTTCCGAAAAAAAAACTTTTTAATCAACCATATTTGGATCAGTATCTGTTAATAATAACGCTGCGCAATTCGCACGTGCGCGAGGAACAAGTTGCTAATGTGACGATCTCGTATAGATATCGCAGCCTACAATAGAATGACTCTGTATAAAACTTCGCTCGGAAATTTGAAGGAAAGTAATGTGATTACGCAGTATGTAATATTTTGTTTATTTAATAACGTAAGCGAGTCACACCGAGTTGATACACGTGGACAAAACCAATTATTATCCCCTTTTTTTCGGGAATATTGGCCCCCATAGAGATATATAGAACGGGAGACGTGAGGTCCTAACAAACCTGCGATAAAAAGATTGTACACAACGCCACTAGTGAGAAGCAACGAATTTAAAAAAAAGAAGTATTGGCATGTTTTATGCAAGTCTTGTTAATTAAACAGAACATCAATTGTTGAGAGAAGTTCCCGTACAGCTAATTCTAAAGAAATTCGTATCGGTACCATTTCAGCGGTTTAATTCATTAAAATTTTCAAGGATCTGATATAAATTACCGGCGAGTTCACAATAGATAGAAGAATTGACAACCACTTCAGTCTATATTCGGGATCACTCTGCTTCTTTAAACATTCATACCAGAATGTTTTAATGAAGCGCTTGAATTGTGGTGTTTAAAAAAATGGCGTTTGAAGACTATTCGTCGAAGCTTTGAGTCTAAAGACATTCTACGTTCTACAAGCTCTTATCGCCCCACGCCTCCGTATTTCCCCAGAACTTCTATCGTGTTTGGATCACGGAGCTGGCCCGAAAGTCACGGCGGTGGACAAGAGGCGAAACACTGAGGAGAGACAGCTCAACGCTCTCCCATAGTAGAGTGCACGGAGCACTCTAAAGCATTCACAATTTGCTCTAAACACTTTTCGATGGTCGATAGCCCTGGAGCCCTCCACCACTGTCACTGCGTGCGTCATAATAATCATGTGGTAGTTATGCCCCCAGATATTATCACCACGGATATGTCTTGATCCGATGATTGTAGGTTCGTTCCCATGCCGGCGGCCAGTTGTCTTTTCGTGCACCTAATTTACTTCCTTCGCATCTATATCACAGTCACTACTGTGCACTTCAAGCGGTACAGGTAACATCCCCTATAACTCCCATAGCTTCAATATCCACTGCAGCTAGTGTCAAACACAGAAACAAGCCCTAGATATTGTGCTCCTTCGTGGATGATATACGTTGTTATTTGTGAACTGAAAGAAAGAAAGAAAGAAAGAAAGAAAAAAAAGAAAGAAAAACAGACAGACAGACAGACAGACAGACAGACAGACAGACAGACAGACAGACAGACAGATAGATAGATAGATAGATAGATAGATAGATAGATAGATAGATAGATAGATAGATAGATAGATAGATAGATAGATAGACAGACAGACAGACAGATAGACAGACAGATAGATAGATAGATAGATAGATAGATAGATAGATAGATAGATAGATAGATAGATAGATAGATAGATAGATAGATAGATAGATAGATAGATAGATAGATAGATAGATAGATAGATAGATAGATAGATAGATAGATGGATAGATAGATAGATAGATAGATAGATAGATAGATAGATAGATAGATAGATAGATAGATAGATAGATAGATAGATAGATAGATAGATAGATAGATAGATAGATAGATAGATAGATAGATAGATCATCCGCGCCTGCCTTCGGGAAACGCCGTCCAACCACGAGGAGAGAGCGCCGAGTCGACGCCGCATTCACCGGTTCATTGGCGCCTGTAGTTGCGCGCAGCGTACCAGAGCCTGGTGCACCTAGCCTTACGGGTTCGGCGCCGCTGCGCGCAACTTCCAGCGTGCCAAAAACCTGGAATACCGTCGGTAGCCGTACAAAGCTAATAAAAAGGACGTTTCGGCCCCTGCAAAGCTGCCGCGCGGGGGAGCCGAACGTCATTTGTCGTCGTCTGTACGCCGTCTCATCGCGGGGGGCTCGCCTTCCTGGGAGTCGAAGCACCAAAGTGTTTTATAGCTTTCGGGCCACACGTGGTCGGCATGAGAGACGTCTCGGACGCTTTTTGCTTCGAGACCTGCAGGAGCGGAGAAGTCACTGCGCGCTGCATCGCACCAGCATTGCCTGTCGGCGTTTTCTTTCTCATTTCATTCTGAAACGAAGTTGTGGGGTTTAACTTCCGAAAACTTCACAACGGGTTACGAAGGGTGCCATTGTAAAGGCCTCGTCGGGATTGATTCTGAACAATTTTACCACATTAATTTCTGCATCACGCTTCTATAGCGATTCATGCAGCCACCGCCACCAGGTGCGAAACCACGTTGGAAATTTCCTTCTTTGTTTCCGTCGCGACCACCGCAGGAAAACCAGGTTTTCGTCAACGATATCGATCCGAACGAAATATCTATCCGATAGACGCATCCTTGATAAGTTACCTATAGAGTCAAGGCGTAGGAATGTAGTGGATGACAGTAAAGAACCAATCAAGTGTGTATAACTTACACAAGTGCAGCTGTGCAAGAAGCTGTCAGTTGACTTTCTCAACAGAACAATCTTTGAGGCAGGATATTGTTCTTTCATATTCGTATTTAATTTTTAATTTGACCGCGTCGCCTTATTGGTTGTTTTTCAGCACACTGTTCCAGACCTCATTAGGACAACATCATGTGGACGTGCAGAGGGTCACACGACCACATCCGAGGCATCCGCTACAGAGAGTCACAGGCGCATTCACTGCCAAGACGAACTTTTACATTACCCCCTGTTATATAAACCAGAACTCCTCCTAGCCCGTACCATTATCGACGCATATGTCCTCTTATCGTAGACGTTTCCGGCACCACGCATACAATAAGCACACCATGCACTTCCATGGAAAACAACCCGACACCCTCAGGAGGAATATCGGACTATATATATATCACTCATGAAGCCGCACCTATATGCCTATTGTACTCACGTGATGGTACATCCGCTCTCATAGAGTTACTGTGTATGCTACCTATAGGTGGCAGAGTTGCGCCAAGGTACGCCATCTTGGGTTCAAAAGTCTTGCGGGAAAGCCACCCACCACCCGCGTAGGAGCAGCGCTTGCGCTTCAGAGTACTAGCGTTGCTTTATTTATTTTTTTCGCTTTATTTTTGTTTATGAAGATACGAGCCGGCCTTTTACAGGCACCCAGACGCTGAACGAGGAGGAGTAGCACCGCCATTTATAATGCGGTGCTTGTAATTCAACATTAGAGGTCCGTGGCTGTAGTTACAGTCAGTGCGATCGCCGCCCCCCCTCTCCCCCCAAAAAGCCTGTGTAAGCCCCCCTGTACTTCTTCAGTGCCTGTCATCCACCTTATATCACCGATTAGAACAAGCGAAGGGAACCTCAGTGAGCACAGATTAAGAACATTTATGCTGTGATGGGGGCCTTCATGATGATGGAAACTCTACAAGAAACAAAAGTCAGTATACCCCCTCCCCATCTGGTTTCACTTTGGCCACCTTGGCAAAGGCAAGTGACTGGATCCGCCCGATACCCCCACGATGCATAACCATAAAATTTTCACTCACCCAATCCCTTTCTCACGAGCACGTTAAATGTTTACGAAGTGTGGTTCACTGGGCTAGTTGGTCCTACATTGTTAAAGGTAATACCACACGATTTTACTATGTTTACTAGTTCCTCATGAAGGAAGATCTCTCGGTGATAGCAGTGCCGTGAAATATTCGTGGACGACTTGGTCAAAGCAATGTTTATTCAACCAGTACACACAAACACTATAGAAACACTAATACACCAAAAGCTTCGAGATCGCGTCAGTATAATTTATACAAACGCTAGATGCAACTATACAGGGTCCGCGCTACCTCGAGGGTTGCCGAAGTAGCCGTTTGATTTAGACCTCGATGTAGACTTGAGTTACGGCTGCCCCAGTTTGAGCTTAAATATTGCAAGTCAGTTATAGAGGTACGGAGCAAGGTTAGACTACCTCCCCCCCCCCTTTTTTTTTCTACTTTTTACGCGTAATTAATTGCAGACGGTATTTTATCAAGAGTACAAGTAGGACGGATGACATGTAAATGAGCTTGAAGAATTTTGATCGCTTGAACAGCTTTTATTTTGGGTGCCATGCATGCCTCACAGCACAGTTAGTTCAACTTTCGTTACTATTATTACTATTTATTTTTGGTCAGTTATTAATATTGCAAGTTGTATTAGCTAAGAAAAGCCAATTCCAAGTCGTAGAATTTTCCGGCGCGTATGTTCTGACCTTAGCACGAGATCCGCCCGCGCTGGATCGAATCCCGGCGGCGGCGGCTGCATTTCCGATGGAGGCGAAAATGTTGTAGGCCCGTGTGCTCATATTTAGGTGCGCGTTAAAGAACCCCAGGTGGTCGAAATTTTCTAGGTCCTCCACTACGGCGTCTCTCATAATCATATGGTGGTTTTGGGACGTTAAACCCCACATATTGTTATTATTATTAGCATGCGAAGCGCGGAGCCATCGTTGGTTCTGCGTGGCGGGCGGCGGTGGTGTCTTTGCAACCGGTGCGAACGTGTCTTGCCAAAAAGGGAGAAAAAAGTACACAAATAAATTAGGAGTCCTCTAAAGACCGCTAGAGTTGCAGGACCGCCTCTGTAACGAAAGTCCGCGCACTGTGATTATTCAACACTCGGAGGACAGCTGCCGCACAGCTCTGTACTTTCTAGACTTCAAAATAAAAAAAAAGTTAAATGAGATATAGGCCGCTTGACAGGTGACCAACGCGTCTTTTGTGTATGCGCTTTCACCCGTGACCCCCGCTGAGGACGTGAGCGTGCCAACAAAAAAAAGTGCCAGAAATCTAAACTAAAAAAAAAAAGTTCCGGGTGACTCGAATGGACGCAGTTTAGCGCTGATGCCTTTCTCGGGGTTTCGTGCTATAAATCAACGAGATGGTTATTAGCGGCCTTCGCGTACATTGTCACGCCCGCGTATATGCGACGCGTACGCTATAAATTGGCGTTCAGTGTTTGCGCTAGTAAACAATTTTTTTCGCGCGCGGTAAACGAACCAAGAGCAGGTAGAACAGAACACACACACACACGGATTGACCACGAGAAAGGTGCTTCCTACATCGTGGTTACGCGTGATTGTGCTTCATCCCTTTAAACGGGTCGAAAATTTGTTGAAGTATTCCAGCATGCATTTGCAGTGGTGCTTATCCGCCATTAATGTAAATATATCACCTCAACAGTGTCACTTCCGGCATTCTCAACGCGTTTTCGTGTGCTTGTTGTGTTCCTAACCATAGAGTTTCCCAAAATTAACTAGAGAGCACTCTGGCGCTGCGATCATTCAGCGACCATGGGAATGACGGGTAGTACACACATTTGCCTATAGCCTTCGTACTTGCGGGTGGCGAATCGTACTTGCGGCTTCGTTTATTGCTGTGTTTCGCTTTTGTTTTGAAAGAAAGATTCAACCCTTTTGAACTTCGTGACCCGATTCAGAAAGGTAAGTCTAAAATAATAAGATGGTGAAGCGCAACCGCTGAACTTTTGCTAATATTTGTTTCGTGTGAAAACAGCTTCAAGCCACACGAACACACACGGAGCCAGAAGCAGGCCAGAAGTACGAAAATTAGACAAATGTGTGTACTACCCATCATTCCCATGCTCGTTGAAGCGCCGTGTGTTGCAGCTCCTATAGACACTAGCACCAGAGCTCCCTCTAGTGTATATTAAGAAACTCTAAGTCCCTAACAACGACATAATCTTGAAACCGCGTCTAACGCTTGCAGACCAAGAAATGCGCACTGCAACAATTAGTGATTGACACTGTGTGCTCTAATTCACATACGTGAGCCGTTTTATATGACAGCGGCATCATATAAACATCGATTTGCTAAAAATCATGTGAGCTAAAGTCGCGGACGGCAGGGCCATAGGCAAACACTTTATCCAAGTAGACTGGAGTGGCACATGTATGATGGCAGAAAGAAGGTTCCTTCGAACGCACTGGCCGAACACGCAGAAGCAACTGGCCCCGAAATAGACCGCAGTAGGATTAAATTAACAGGAAAAAATTGGTAGATCCCACGTACCGTGGGAATCGATGATATGCGAAGCACGAATGAGAAAGGTTGATATGTCACTTTAACATCAGCACAACGTTACGAGGTGGAGGTGAATAATGCCGTACATGACTTCCGTGTCATGATTATCATGTTTGGATGTGTATATTACCTTCGTCATCTATTCACATCACGTGATACCAAGTTTAGTATATGTGGAGTTAGCGAAACGGCCGCGAACACGCTATGGGCGTAGTATGTTGTCATGTTCTTACATGAATGACGTGCGTGTCAGAATTATCATGTTTAAACCAGTCATATATTTCGTCATTCATTGACATCACGTAACACCAAATTTGCTATATGTGGACCTAGCAAGACAACCACGAGCACATCATCAAGGGCCCTATATACTCCTATGTGGTGTTGAGGCACGCGCCCGCTGGGCAAAGTGACGCTACGTCAGCAAAATGCGAGCACTGTATAGTCTGACGCCAGGCGCGACCGGCGTCGAAATGCGACAAGCTGCATTTCGCACCGATGCGTTATACCTAGACAACACTGCGTCTCCCTCTTTTCGTGACGGAGGGACACTGACGCGCTGAAACGCGCATTCGTCAAAGCAACGCAGCGTGGAGCGCGTCTGCCAGTATGTGGCAGGACCAGCGCCTGGCGTGGCAACGTCGGCGTGACGCGACGAAATTTACGCCGGCGAGCGCGCGCACCGCGTCACGTCAAAGTATATCGGCGCCTTGACTGTGGCATATAGTCATGTTATCACATGACACCCATCTCATGATTATCACGTTTGCACCAGTCACATGCCTTCATCATCCACTGACGTCACGCAAACCCAAATTTGGCATATGTGAAGCTATAGTGAAACGGCCGCGAGCGCATCATGAGTGTGACACGCAGTCATGTCGTCACATGACACGAATGTCGTGATTATCATGTTTGGATGTGTCATTTACCTATGTCATCCATTTGCGTTGCGTAATACCAAGTATGGTAAATGTAAAGCTATAGCGAAACAGCCGCGAGCGCATCATGAGCGTAGCATGTAGTCATGCTGTTACATGACACGCATCTCATGTTTGCGCCGGTATCACACCTTCGTCTTCCATTCACGTCCCGTAATACCAAATTTGGTATAAGTGAAGCTAGCGAAACGGCCGCCAACGCATCATGAGCGTCGCATGTATACTCATGTTGTTACATGACACGCATCTCACGATTATCATGTTTCCACCAGTAACATACCTTCGTAGTCCACTCACGTCCCCCGTAATACCAAATTTCTTATATGTGACGCTAGCGAAACGGACGCGAGCGCATCATGAGCGTGGCATGTAGTCATGTTGTTACATGACACACATGTCATGATTTTCATGTTAGGGTCTGTCGCTTGTGTTGGACATGCAATCATGCCATATAATACGAGTGTTGCAACATACCATGTGAACGAAACCACCGCATGAGCTGCAGGACCATGATATGTAAAATATGACATTCATGACATACATATCATGATTTTCATGTTATTACTAGTCAAATATGTTCTCCATACAGTCATGTTATCTCATACCAAGTTTGGTATCGATACTATTATCGAAACGGCCAGGAGTGCTAAAAGTCGTAGGCGGATAGATAGATAGATAGATAGATAGATAGATAGATAGATAGATAGATAGATAGATAGATAGATAGATAGATAGATAGATAGATAGATAGATAGATAGACGGACGGACGGACGGACGGACGGACAGACAGACAGACAGACAGACAGACAGACAGACAGACAGACAGACAGATAGATAGATAGATAGATAGATAGATAGATAGATAGATAGATAGATAGATAGATAGATAGATAGATAGATAGATAGATAGATAGATAGATAGATAGATAGATAGATAGATAGATAGATAGATATGCTCAAAGTCGCCGAATTTCGCTAAGAAATGCTTCCCATTTAATAAACTTTGCACGAAAGCCTATACAGAGTTTTGAAAGTCGTCACAATGAACAAGCAGCCTGGTCGTACTTAAAGTAATCGAGCTTTTCTTTGCTTACAAAGAATGCGGGTGTGTCAAGAGAATCACCGGTGCCCTTGTCAGGTGGGAGGAGACGCGGCGCCCGGGGGCGCTGTGCACCGTACCAAGTCCCCGAGGTGCTGTGTCCTTTAGTTCAGCGCGGGTTTCTTTCACGGTAAGTTAACTTTTCTTCTCTATCTCTTCTTATTCTAAACACGAAATGAACACGTGCCGTTTCTTTTTTCTTTTGAGGACGAGGAGGAAAACAAAGTTCTCATCGATAGTGGTGGTGGTAGTGGTTAGAAGAAGGCGCCTGATTTCTGCAGCTCGGAAGGGAGCATTCATGAACTTGGTCAACGAAGGCTCCCTGTTACCTGCGGGCCTCCACTCCTCCCCCCTCCACACCACACACACACACACACCTGCAAATGCACCACCCACGTTGTGAGGTCAGCTCTTGCCCCCCCCCCCCCCCCCCCCGTGTAACAACTTAGAAAGGAGGGAAACCTTCTTTCCGTTGAAAAGGTGCTCCCTGAAAGTCTTGTTTTTCTGGTTGCACTGTCTGCACCAGTCGTCGGCAGTAACTAGTTACTTTTAATTTAGAGTAACTTGTAAGTGTAACACTGTTACTTCTTTACTGAGTAATTGTAACAAACAATACAGTTACAGGTACTTCCGTTGTTTTTTTTTTTAATCATCCAACAGCCACACTCGTTAAAGGCCGACGTTGCATGCTTTCCATTTTTTCAAACTTTCTTCCTTACAATATCCTCCCCACCTTCCGATTTTTCACGGCTCACGTCGCAGTTTAAAGGAGCCCTCTAACGCTTGAAAACATCGGTGCCGACTGCATAACTCGTAGTGGCGCTCGCCAGAACTACTGCGAGCGGAAATGACGCCGGAAGGCTGCCTCCATATCATTGGTTAAATGTAACGTTAAATATGATCGCGGCATTGCATCAGAATAAGTATTACTAGCTATTGCATTAATTTGTTTTCATTAGCATGATTTTGCAGTCAAAGCAACAGAGAAGAAAGCTCTCCGACTTTTCCAGCTCGAAAATGGCAAAGCTGGTCAAAGAATGCGTCGAACGCTACCTGCTGGAGGAAACGCGCCGACGACGCTCCAGGCACCGTTATTTGAAGAAACCATATAACAAAAAATGTAAGAGTGTTGATATACACAAGCCATTGCAAAAAGAAAGACCAATAAGCCACAAAACATTATAGAAGCGTTCGCGAGCCGGCTTGTTTCGCACGTGTCGTTCCCTCTTCAAGTACCACATTGCTTGTTACCATCGAAACAGCACCCTCAACACGCTGGACTTAACAGGGAATATGTCATGCGAGCTTCGTGTACGGTAGATCTTTAAGTTAATTTCATTGGGCAGCCTTCCAACGTCAGAGGGTGAGGGAAACACGGTAAGGTGAGCCCGCTAAAATTGAGTTCAGCGTTAGCATTTATTTCGTTGTATTTTGATATCTCTACGCTGAACGACTTCACTGCGTGGCCCTATGGCTGCCGTTTTTGCGGCACTTATCTCTTAAGCCATCAGTGTACGCAACCAGCTATAAAAAACGTGTAAAGCTTTGCAGTCGTGAAAAGTGTTAGAGGGCCCCTTTAAGAGAACAGGTCGCTAAGAGAAATATCTTCCATGCAGAAGACCGAGTTCGGAGTTTACTTGTAAACTATAGACATGTCTAAAGGTAAACATGTTTGACAAAAACCTGTCCGGCTGGTTTGAAGCGAAGTGTGTCTGTACGGTATGTTTATTCCTAAAACTACATGTCGTAAATCAATAATGTTGCCACTGAACACCTTGCCGAATTCACGTGCCCCCCCCCCCCACCCCTCTCCAGCTTTTCTTCTTTGGGAGTGGGGTGGGAAGGGCACATATATATTACTTCTGTCACTTGAGCTGCTATTTCTTTTACTGGTATGCCGGTGGAGCATTCCTCCGTCTGAGGCTTCCAGCAAATCGCGTTTCACATGTGGCTAGAACACAGCAGCATGAAACTGCTGAAGGCTTGAAGCATTTAAAACGGTTCCGTAACTGATTGTGAAAGCTGTACTTCAAGTCAGCACAACAATTATTAACAAAGTAATTGACGTTTCGCCTCTTATGCAGGTGGTATCCTTAGTAGGCGCTGGTAAAAAAAAATAAATAAGCGGAGGTCGATCAGTTCACTAGTCACACATGTCCTTGCAAACGTTCAGTAGGGGGCCACGGTTTGCTATTGCAAGCCGGTGCGTCGTAGCGGATGAACCACGTTTCCAGAAGCCTCCCCTCCCCCCCCTCCCCCCCCCCCTCCCCCCACACGCATTGTTTGGGTCAAAACTATTGCTCTGTGCAACATCGTTCTAGGGTTTCACCACATGCAACTTTCACTGCCTGCATGCTTTCCTACGTCGCTTATTATTAAAAATATATAATTTTAATACATATTTTTGTTTAAAATATAATATTATAAATATATTATTATAATTATTATAAATTATTATTTAAAATATATAACTTGTTTTGTAATCAATATTTATACGGTAACGGAAAATTAACGACGCTACTTTTTCACTATAACTGTAACAAGTTACGTTTAGAAAATCGGTAACTGTAACTGAGTTACTTTTTTGGCTTCAGTAACTGTAACTGTAACACTGTTACTTTTTACTGGTAACGTGCCCATGACTGGTTTGCACCCGAAGGATGAGCCTCATTCTCACGGCGTAAAGATTCGGAACATACTATCAACGAAACGCTCGCCGACAAATGGGAGAAGATACTGCAATTTATGAGAATCGCAGAAGTATTGGCAAGCGCGGTTCTCCATCTGCACGGAGTACTGCAGTTCACGGCATCGGCCGGCCACAGATTGTCGTTCCATTCGTGTGACATTAAAACGTCCAGTGAGACGGGGTCACTCATCCGCCACGCCGGCCGACCACAGAGAGGGAGTCAGCTGCCCTGACGGTATACCAGTTTTGGGCCCAGCAGCTACACTGTTCTTCGCCCACCGTCCCCTTCCTTGTGACCTCCTCCACTGAGGTGGCATTGACATGAGCTGTGAAAATCGGTGCCATTATAACACACGTGGGCTCACGTTACAAGAATAGCGCTATACTGAAACAGATGATAGAAAGTAATAAAGCATATTAAAATATATGATTTTACGCACCAAAACACCGATGTAATTATGAGGCATGTTGAGTTGGGAGATATCTGACTTCTGTCACCGTCGTCGCACAGTACGCAGGACTCTAACATTTCGACTCCATCGATCGCCCCGACCTGTATCGAACCCGCGACATTCAGCCTGGCAACCGAGCACTGTATGAAACAGTACTAACGCGGCCGATTTGTGTAGCAAATAACTTATGCCAGCAAGATAAAAGAAATTAATCTTAACAGCTAATGGCCTCCATTGAAAAGTGTTGAGTTCTTTTGTAAAAACGGGATTTCAGCAGACATATAGTAACGCCAGCGACGTATTCGCGGAGTATACGTGCGAGCAATGACGTCATCAGCTGTGACAACGTTTCGGTGATTTCCGAGGAAATCAAACGTCATCAAGTCGCTTTGCGAGCTCACTGGCTATATCCGCTTTGTATAAACATGATGGACGATGCTCCACGTTTATCTCTGTTTGATTATTCATGTGTTGCACGCACGTCACATCCGGGAACGAAAGGACCGCCATGTTTGTGAACAAATGCACCTGCCTGTAGAAGCGTCGGGAGCTTTGCAGTGGCGAGATCTGGTCTTCAGTCACGCTACCGGCTTCACCATGACTGTGCTATTTTTGGATGCAAGAACAAGAAGCGTAAAACTTCTGCTTCTAAAGGCAAGGCACAGCCACGCGTTATAGAATGTACGGTTTGGCCGCGATTATTACTGCACGCGATGAAAGATGTTGCCCTGCAGAGCTGTATCGCTTTCCGGACAACATCCGTGTCTGTAGTAATCACTTCATCGCATGCATGCAAGCGTATACTTCCGAGTTATGTGCAGTTTTAACTTGCTTACTGACGCGAACGCGTCGCTTCTCCAGAATGCTCCGTATAGATTCTCAGCGATGTGCACACGGTCTTTTTCCCTCGGATAACCGTGTCTCGTGATCTTATGCTGACGTCTAACGGTGCAACATGTGAGAGTGCCTTCTCTTACGGGACAATTAACCCGCGAGTTTAATGGACGACGCGAACCCCAACTGGCCACGGCCGTTATGATGGAGCTATACTAAACACCGCAGCATGTGCGTGTATTCACTTCTCTAAAAAGCGACGGACGAAGCCGCACCGAACACGCCGTCCATGAAGTTGAGAACATAGTTCAAACTGCCTGCCACAGGCGCAGAACCAGGGCGCGATGAACCATCGGCAGTAGATCCTGTCGAAGTCCGTGCGTCTTGAAAAAAGACTTAAAGTTTTACCTATAGGCTGTAACGTGACAGAGCGTCGTAACTTATACCTCGCTTAGAACGACGACACGCTGTGATGGAAGCTGCTTTGCTCTTCCTACATCCGCATGGCGAAGTGTTTGTGACCGCCCAGTGAATTGTGTAGGCCTTCATTTCTCGCAGCGTGACATGGCTTGTCGAAAGCACCAAATAGTTAACAATGTCGCCGTGTGTCACGGAAGGCAGCAGATAGACGTTCGGCGCAGCATCCTTACCGATGCGCAATTCGTACGGGACGATGCGATTGCGCATTTTCAATTTTCGCTCGGTAACGTACGTACGTACACAAGTCTGTCGCGCAAGCTCGTCGACGCGTGCACGTTTTCGTTCACCCTATCGCTCGAATGACGCCGAGGCGGTGGTATATATGCTGCACGCGCAGCCTGACTCGATGCGACAAACATGGCGGTCGCTCACTCCGCTGTAGTATGAACATGGAGACCGCATCAGTACGGGATCAACCAAATGGTGCATGTTTGTCCAGCGAGCATTAGTACTTCCTGACATTTTTGTTCTTGCGTGCTCTGCCTGCGCAGACGATTTTTTTATTTATTTATTTACACTCGTACCCACAGCGCCATTTAGGCATTACAGTGGGGGGGGGGGGGTTACACAGAGAATTTATAAATCATACATTTCGAGAACATTGGTCGTGAAAAAATCAAGGAGAAATCGCGGCATACATTGTTGTCAATACACATGAATTACATAAAGATCAGCTAACCTAGACGAAGAGAGAAAACAAAAATGAAATTTATACTTTACAAACATAAAAAAATACAAAAACGAAGTGATAAGAACTAAACACTGCATAAAATTCGACTGCCGCCGAAGACAGAATGAGATGTCAAAGAGCGGCCGCAAAAGCTTCGTTATCTATTAGGCTGACCTTGTCAGCAGGCAGACGATTCCATTCAGAAATAGTTTTGGGGAAAAAAGTGCTTTTAAAAAGATTACTCCTGCAGCTACGTTCTCTAACCTTGAGCTCATGATCTGTTCGTCTTGATACATATCAAGACCGTAATCCGTAAGAATATACTGATTACGGTCTATTCTAATGTGGCCATGATATATATTGTGAAAAAGCTTCAAGCGCAAAATTTGTCTTTTTTTTTTCTAGAAGCTCCAATTTCCTTTGTAGCAGTAATGCTAAGGTTTATCTCATAGCTACCGATAACGTATCTTGCAGCCATGTTCTGAACTCGCTCGAGCTTGTCCTAACTCTGGAGTCACGTCAATGAGGTTCATTCGTTTTATCTTTTGCGGTTTGTTACTATACAGCCGTGTAAGGTACTTGCTCCAAAATCTCAACATGACGCGCACGAAAACCCGCTGCATAAGTTAAGTACTTAGGACATAAGTTTGCCATGCAACATTTTAGTCAATCACCACCTATCCAAGATGGTGCAACGGTTGCGGCGTCCTGCTGCTGCCCGAATAACGCGGTTTCGATCCCCGCCACAGCAGCCGCATTTCAACGGAGGGGAATCGCCAGGGGACCCGTGCATGCTTCGATTTAGGCGCACATTCCGGACAGCTCTGTCACATATGCCTCAACATAGCGGTTTTCATACGTAAAACGGCAGACAGTTTTAAAGGCGAAGCCCCCCACATGACTCATCAAGCGCCAACGCCAGTGATGCAAAAGGAAAAAAAAAAACTAATTATCGTGGGATGACGTCGATTTATGACGTCACAAATAGCAAGTCTTCGTGACGTCACCATGTCGTCATCACGTGACATCCTCTCTTGTTCAATGAGCCGGTGAGCTCACGTATCATAATTGATTGATATGTGGGGTTTAACGTCCCAAAACCACTATATGATTATGAGAGACGCCGTAGTGGAGGGCTCCGGAAATTTAGACCACCTGGGGTTCTTTAACGTTCCCCCAAATCTGAGCACATGGGCCTACAACATTTCCGCCTCCATCGGAAATGCAGCCGCCGCAGCCGGGATACGAACCCGCGACCTGCGGGTCAGCAGCCGAGTACCTTAGCCACTAGACCACCGCGGCGGGGCAGCTCACGTATCATCATCCACTTCGCAATTCGCTAAACGTAATCATAAAGATGTACATTACAAAGTAGAAGTTAATTAGTGAATACTGAACGCAACTCTTTCCTGGGTCAGTTTCACTATACGTTCTTTAATTGACGAAATATGGCCAATTACTGATCGAATTTCAGCAGGGAGTTTGCTCGGCACAGTGCTGGCAGTGAATAACTTTTCAAGTGCCGCTTCAATCCCGGCTAATACCGAATTCGATAACTAACAGACAATAATGCCAGGAAAAGTATGGTATATCCCCTATACTTTGCCTGGTATTATTGTCTGTTAGTTCTAATTAATATTGTGCATCAGAAAAGAAACAAGCGCCTAACGTTACACTTTCCTTCGACTATACTACCGAAATATGTCGACTGTTTACTGTTATTACAGCAATACTGCATGTCTTCATGCAACGTCATTACGGCAATTTTTGTCTAGCATTGCTTTTGTTTTTCTTGATTCGTTATTGCCCATTCTGATTTCTCTTAGAGTTGAAAGAGGTCATTAGCGAACAGTACTGAGTGCCACAGGCGAGCTAAAACAAAGTAAAATTAAACCAGGAAAAGCAAAGTAACACGTAAGCCTCGTATATTTTAGGGATACGCACATGCGGCGCGCTCATACCAAAACGGTCCCTGCAACGGTGTGCTTCGCTTCAAAAACGCATAAACTGTAGACTCCATTATCTCTCTCTCTCTTCCTGTTGTCATGTGCAATCACATGTGGTACGCCTGGAATGCTTGCAGGTGCGTGCAAACGAAGCAGCGCCCTCCGGCGGGAGTGTTTTAAAACACCGCGAGAACCGACTTTTTTTTCAACGAGGGCTGCTTGTCTGCCGTTAGCGAAACGGCCAGGGCTCGTTTTTCTTTGTTATGGGGTGTACACGAACACCACCTTAGACTAATGAGTCTCTGTTTCACACGTCAGGTGCAGCGTTGCGGAAGCTAGCGATACTTCTTGCAGTTGATGCGTTCGCAACAAAAAGTAGTACGGTGTCCTTACCACAAATAATTTAATTTTTCTTTCTTTTTAACGGCGAGAAGTAACAGAAGATGTAAACAAAACGCCGTTGAATGTCTGATATTGTGTGGCTGTGTAGCTTAGTTTTCACGTGACGTCACATACAGGCTCCCTACTCCAGGTAGATCACTATGGCAGCTACCTGGACTTCCAGTGTCAGTGCAGGATAGACCACGGGGTCATTCGGTACCCGCGCTCTTTTTTGCTCACTCGGCTTTTTTTTTTTTTTCTGTTCGCCTGTCGCGTGTGGGGAGCACTAAGGGGAGTACTAAGAAATGCGAGGATGCAACAGCTCTATAATAATCAGATGACACGTTATACGTTTTGCTGGCCGAACTTCTCGCATAGCTTCCGCAGCGTTGCACCTGACGTTGCTCGCCCTCGCAAATCCGTGACGTTGTTGCCAGGCGGTCCGCAATTCCGCGTCTACCCCCGAATTAGAGTGCCTGAATGCCCCTTTAGAAGGGGGTGCGCCATAATTTTCAGTTCGTATTTGCGTATATAAATACATGCGCGTATTCGAGAACACACACACGCACACCAGCGTATACTCGCAGAGATCGCCGCACCCACATCCGTTGAAATAAAAATTCTGGCGAAGCTCCTGCAACCGAGCCTACCAAACCGGTTTGTTCTGCTCTTATGTCCCAACAACGCGGTATTAATCCCGCCATTGTTCGTGTACCGTTCAGTTCATTTCCTGCGAAGACGTCACAGGTGATCACCGTTCTCTTCCTTTCCGAAGAAAGCCTCGCGAGCCTGGAAGAGCCGCGAAAGCAAACTCCTTCCTTCGATCCGCTCGGATTTCTCTTTACACGCTTGTTTCCCAGTGACGACCCCTCCCTTCTCTAATATTCCGAGGGGCTTGACAAACAAATAAGAAGAGCGAGAGAACAACTTCAAGATGACGCACCGCCGCCTCGGCACGAAAGCGGCGGGAATAACCGCAGGCCCTGCGCCCTTGCGACGATGAATAAATCAAACTACTCGCCGTTACCAACTCGCCGCCGCGCCCTGCGATGCGCGCCTCCTTGCTTCCCCGCTAAACAACCCCTCCTTCCTGAACCCGCTTTGCTCTATTAACGCGCTGAAGCCTCGTTGCGCATGCGCCAAGAAGCTATTTCGCATTCTCTTCGTCCCTGGTGGAGAAGAGAAAATGAGGGACGACACGCGATTATGATCACCTCTTAGACGATGCCCGAAGAACAATGAGGCGGCGCGAGAGCATCGCAGAGGTCACTCGATTTCACGGCTGAGCGAGGAACGTGTATTCGCGATTTATTTTCCCGCTCGTCCAAAGCCCGAGTTGGTGCTTAAAGTGACGCGGAGTAAAGCGGGAGAGGGGGACTACGATGATCTTTTAGGATGATTTTTTTTCAAGGGATGCTGAAATGAAACAGTAAACCAGTTTAGGCAGATAAGTTATTCTTCCAGACCTCTATTCTCGTTAACTTCGCCGTCAGGAGATATTCATTGAAAGGGGAAAATAAAGGTCAAAGATTCGTGTTTAAATTTCGCACCTCAACTTGAGCCCTTCAACTTCAGTGTGACGTCACACATTTAAAGTATTTTTCGCGTATTTTGACCGCATTGGTTCAGTGAAGTTTTTTTTTTTTTTACAGACTTTGTATGTTTATAAATCGCTTTCCTCAGAACACAATTTAAACAGTCTTTCATGGATTTGGAATGGTGCAAAACAGCAGATGAAATTTAAAGACAAGTGATACTTTGTTTTTTCGTCATCTTTGTGGCACTATTCTACATGCACGCATTCGTACCAACTCACCCAATGGTTAATGCTAGTAAACAGTTTTTATCGACAAACGACAACGCGGGCCCTAGCAGACGCCATACTCGGCTCCTTTTACGTCGTCTGTCACTGTTGCAAGACTGGCTGTGGAAGCGTTATGTTAACACAAAGTGACAGACGCCAAAGGTCAACGGCGGCTGTATGGTGCTATTATCAGTATACTACAACTTCGAATATATCTCCAATTCTGCCGGAAGCACTTACAGAACACAGACGACAATCGTCATCTGAATTTCCAGCAGCGGCAGATAATAAAAGCTATGCCGGACAGCCTCTCAAACCCTCATGTATATATTCTCATCGCTCAGATGTGCCGACTACCATGTTACGACGTTTCACGCAACAATAAGAACGTAATCGTTGTAATGGACGATAGCTCACTTGTGAAATGTGCGTTAATAACAGCAACGTAGCAGACGACAAGTTGGACACAGCAAGAACTCTTAACCGACTTTATACTAGGTTACGCAGTCGAAGATTTTCCGCCACCCCTTTCTTACGTGGAAGTGTTTAGGTAAGGACGCCGAAAAACTCGCATACACAAAGTTCCTATCGCAGTGAGATCATAGCAGCCCCATGATCGTCTCATTCGTCCTATTCCTTGGCCAAACGTCTTAAGGTTCTGCTAATCCTAGCACGGTAACTCTGCCCACTCGTTTCTCGTATACGCGGCGAAGACAAAGCTTATTAACTAAGGTGAATGATGGTTGCTTGTGGTTCATACACGCACACATGCAAACGAGGCGCCGCCTGCCGATCCACATCATAACCCAAACGATATTACTACTTTCTACTAACCGAATTCACCATCTACATGCATTTTAATGTTGCCGCTTTTTCATACATAGATACCTCTTAACGGACCCGTCATATTTCCAATACTTGCAATAACGCACAGCTTCATTACCGTGTAAAGAGCATATAATACCAATTATCGAAAACTTTCAAGGCCGTTGGCATTCGTAGATGTTGGGGACATTGCTTTTCATATCACTTTTTTATGCACGGTTTGACCTTCAACAAGTTCGCTTTGCTAAAGTCGCCGAGTGCTACCACACAATTCTTCATCCTCAGTGAGTGAGCACGTCCTAGAACGGTTCATTATCAATGCTAAAGCATATTGCTCCGGGTGCGGAGATAACAAGTGCCCCTTAATAAATTAGGAAAACTCGACCGTTAGTAACTCAAACCGTAAACAAAACGGGAAAGTCGGTAAGGGCGGCTTCAGTAACTATTCGCAGCAATCAGTAGTGGAAGGTGGTCACATGGCTAAGACCACACACTATCAAGTGGCACGTGTGGTGCAGAAAACCCGAATCCTCTAAGCTCGAACCGATTTCTCCACTAGATGACCGCACGTCCACAAAACAGTAAGCGATCATAGCGAAATACCACAAAATAACCAAAACTAGATTGTTATTAAATAATAAACTAAGCACTTACCTAGAAAAGAAGAGGCTTTAAAAAAATTTGCCCACACTTATTAAGGAAAACATATTCACCATAGCAAAAAAAAAAAAGTCCTGAAAGGCCGCAGCAGTGCCCCTGTAAAGCACTCTTACCCGTACGGCTAGACAGGAGAGAGAGAGAGACTAAAGTTCAGCCAAGACGCGCGCGCTGAGATGTTTTATGAGTGCGATCAGATTTCTTTTCAATGTGAAAAAAAAATCCAAAATGAAAGTGCCGTATGTACACACCGGGGAAAAGCAAAACAGAGTGGACGTGAAATCACGAGGCCGACAGTTCGGCCGGACTGGTGTCCAGCACCTCGCGAAGCGCCCGATTGTGTTTGCGCACCAGAGCGTTCTCGTCGGCGAGCTTTCGAATCTCGTCGCGAAACACGGCCATCTTCTGCTGAGCCTGTTCCACGGAGTCGGTGGCCGGCGGTCGCGCGTCGACACACCCCGTCTGAGTCTGTGCATCGGCACGCGCAGCACGAGCCTCCTTCAACTTGTGCTCCAGTTCCTCAACACGCTCCTCCAGTAGCAGGTACTCTTGAACAAGCTCCGCCTTGCTCATCGAGTTTAGCCTCTCGGCATGAACGTCCTCGTAGGCCTCGCTGAACTGCTTCTGCAGGAAGTCCTCTTCGTCTTCGGGCGAGCTGTAAAACTCGTCCGAGCTGTCCACGCTGTCGTTGATGCTGTTCTCGCGATGCCGGTGGTGGCCGTTCATGCTCTCGTAGTCCGGCTCCTGCACGCAGTGGTCCTCCATAAGGAACTGCGTCGTGTTGTAAGGAGCCACCGGCTGACCGTGGGCGAACATACGCTGTCGAATCCGGTTGGCGCGACGCGACTCGCGCTCCTCGAGTTCGCGGCGTTCTTCCCAAGAGAGTTTATAATAAGGTTTCCACTTGCGTTTTTTGGTCTTCCCACGACGGTTCTTTCTCTTCTTTCCACCGAAAGAGTTGGAACGGACGAGCTTCCCAGGACCACCTTCCTGCTCCTCGCATCGCTGCTCTTCAACATCAAGGTTCTTGGGCAAGTCCGTAGATGGAGCAACAGTCTCGGGAGAACTTCCGGTAGAGGGCTCGTTTCCGGTTGTCGTCTGCTCGCCGTCTGGCGCCCGAGCGCCCCCAACGACAAGGTCTTCGCAAGGCGTTTGCACTTCGCCCATGACACGCTCAAAAAATGCTCACATCTAATACGTTGTAATCCAGAAATGAAAAATCCGCAGTCATCTGAACGGGTTATGGAAAACACAAAAATAAATCGACGTCCGAACCAGGCTGTCTCTCGAACTGCTGATGCGTTGTGCACAGCTCGACGGGCGGCGCGGAAATGCCCACGCGCCCGTTTGCCTTCCAGTTTGGTTGGTTGTGTTACGCCGCCACTGCCGCTGCAAAATGTAGTTCCAAAGAAATGGTGCGCAACAATTTGTTTTAAAGACGTTGAATCTGCTTTATTATCACATGTATTGAGCATTTTTGCTCTTAAGATATTTAATATGCGTGATTATTGAGTGTTGACATTGTTTATATAATTTTTGTCGCGCAACAACACAGATGTGACGAAGATGAGGAAGCTGCAGCGGTGGTTCGCGCTTGTTGCGGTGGTGGCCATTGAAACTGCTCTCAACAGTGCGTGGAATTTTGCCTCTGCGCAATCGCATTCAAGTGCCTCGCCAGCATTTTTCGACTCGGAACGGACACCGGCGAATGCGCCGACGTGGTGCGTCGCTCTGGATTACCGAGGGCCCCCCAACCGTCGGGTAACAGCCAGCCGCCGCAGCGCAGCCAAGATGGCAGACATTTTTACGAGGCGGCGGCGGCGACGGTAAAAAATTTCGATCAGATAAGCCATTCCCGTATCTAGAACTACAGTAACGCAATCTGCATATCTAACTCGTGTACCGTAGTCGACAGCTGATCGCGATGCGCAGTCGCGGAGAGTAAAATTAGTGTTTAAACTCGATAAGGGGCTCAATGTGGACGCGGTTGCAACACTGAAGGTGAGGGAGAAAGGGTGAATGCGAGTCTCCGTAGCGGAAATGTGGAAAGGGTGTGTCGTTGATGTTGGCGAGGAAAGAGGCCAATCGGAGAACAAAGCGAAAGAAAAAAAAAGTCGCTGAGCTAGCTTCAACTGGGCGTTTCTCAAGTGATGCTATGCAGGCAGAGCGGTGTTTTTATTTAGTTACTATCGTGTCTCAAGCTCCGTTACGTTTCGCGACCGTGGACTTAAACCTGGGAGCTAACGGCTTTCGTTCGCATTCTGTTGTGCAATGCGAGTCCTTGCTGTGAGGACGAGAGGGTAGTCTCTGGTCACGATCGGACCCCAAACCGTGAAAGTTCGTCCTGGAAGCTCCATATGCCGATTGTCTCTATTGACTGGCAACGAAAAAAAAAAAAAAAGACACGAATAAAGCGACCTACGTTTCAGCGCAGGTATCCAACCGTGCGAAGACAATAAACATCCCTGCTTGTTTCGTATCCCTCTCTCTCTTCACTCTCGCTTTGCCCGCTCGCCGCGTCGTATGTGGCACGGCGGCCGCGATTATCGGGCGGGGCGAAGCGAGCTGCTGGCGATGATCAGGCGCAGCGAGCAACGGCTGTGGCCTTCGTGTTTGTACGTAGCTCCGGTCCGCAAACAGGGGGACCTGGAGGACCCTAACTACGCGGTGGTGTAGCTTACATGAGCCACTTGCCTCAGCTGTGGCCCTACTACGCGCGGAATAGGCGCTACCTCTCTCTCACATTTTTTTTTTTTCGTGCCTTGTCTCAGTTTTCGCAGCTGTGATCTCTCTCACCAAAGCCCTTGGTAACGCCTCCGTTCATTACCCCCTGTTTGCCTAACCCCGACTACAGCACTCTGATTACACAATCCGAGTGATAATCCTTCGTTCACCTGTGCATGGACTAGATAGACACATTTGTAAAAGCAGCGGTGGATAAAAATTGGATGGCAACGCGTGGACGATGACTACGTTATGAAGTTGCCCACCATGTGGATTACGGTGACCTCATTTTGTTCCTAAATGCTACTCACTCTTTTTGTCTTCTGTTTTGTTGGTGGAGCCCACGAAACATTTCAAATGCAATTCATTTGGTGCGCAAACCGTGTCGGACGTTGGCTCGAGGATCTCAAGGTCGTGCGTTCGATTCGTAATTGAAGCCACTGCGACTGAAGGGACTTGAACTGCGTCTTTGTGGCTTTTTTTCTGTTTTTTTATGATAGCAGAACTTTTGCGTGGCGTTGAAGCTACATATGAACTGTGCGAGGCTGTGAGAGTTGGCATCGGGCTAAATAAACAAATAGCAGACTCGCCTGAGGCTGGCCTTACGTGCGTGACATATCGAACGTTTTGTTGTCGTTTCGCCCGCTGGCGTCATCTGTTGGGGCTCGAACGTTGGACCACTTACTCTGTGTTTCTTTTTATTTATTTTTTCGTCAAGCGCTGGCCGCATCTCTGAATTTGCGATGCCACAGAGAATGCAGCTTGCCTCCTCCGCCGCACAACCTGTGCGGCGCTGTTTTAGAACTGTGGGCGGCAGCAGCAGCTCGCATAGTGGCGCATATGGGTTGCGTGCCTGGTCTGAAGTGCATACGAGCAAACTGGGGCTTCGGTTCGTTAACTGCAAGTTAGGTCGATTTCGGGGCTACGGAATCTATAATACTTCGTATTTCACGAACGATCCTGTCCCACGACCGGCAGGTTTTACAAGAGCATTCCGGGAAGACTGCCCGTTACCGTATCACACCAGCTGCGCGTGTAATCGTCGGCGGATTGTATTGTGGACCTTACCTCTATTTGAGGAAGTTGAGCTTGGTGCGAGTCCTATGAGTGAGGCTGAGTGCTGCGCGTGTCTGTTTTGAAAAAAAAAAAAAAAACAATGCTGGTTCTCGGTGTAAATGCGCTCATTTGTTTGTTTGTTTGTTTGTTTGTTTGTTTGTTTGTATCCTTTAATCCATGGCTCGTACCCGCTCATTTGTGCAGTCTTTCCCTCGTTTTCTTTCTCGCATTGCGCTTGTTCTAAAGAAAGACGAAGCTTTGTAGCGAAATGTAGATGACTTTGTCAGCGCTGCATAAATTCATTCAGGCAACCCGCTGCCAGTGGTACCGCCAGATTTATCCGATTCTTTGTCCTCCTTCTTCATTTCTGCTAATTTGTTTCATATACTGATCTGGTTTATCAAATTCTTCTGCCCTTTTCACCTTTTTTTTTATTTTTAAGGGACGTTATTTCTTGTTCTTATCCAATTTCTCTTTTTTAGCAAGCGTTGTGTAAAAAAAAAAATTACGTTATAAGGTACAGGGTGGCCAATCCCGCTTGTGGGTATGAGCCAAGATCTTCTAGGCGATAAGACAAGATGACTCTTTCCTAGGCTATCGGTAATCTTTCTGTTAAACCTCCATCATTCCAAATCTGAACAGTAAATTTTGAAACCACTCGATTCTTGGCCAATCCCCCACAGTGGGTATGCGCCACTAACAATAGGAAAACAACAACAACGACTCTGCCGACGTGTATGAGTTCCTTATCGTAATATCGCTTCGCTACGATAACAAACAGGCGACGAGCGATGGTGAAAAAAAAAGGGAGATGGGCTGAAACGTTGCGCAAACGTCGTCGCATGTCGGTCAACGGCGTTTTCCGAGAGAATCGGCGAGCACATCGGAGCATGTCGTTCGTTGAGGACCCAACTACTTAAGTGCGTGTTTCATGCACCGTGATGGTTATGGCGCTGCGCAGCTAAGCGCGATAAAGGGCGCGAATAAGCCGGCCGTGGAATTCGATGCAATGCGTAAATGAGTGCGACCCCTGTATAGACGCTGAGGCTGTACAGCACAATGGCAGTAAACATCTCGTAGCAGCTGATGCTTAGTGCACAATTGGCAGAACTATTATCGGGATTATCGGCCCATGCATAGACATCATTTAGTGAAAATCCCACTCGTGAAGTCGAATAAACGCTCTAGCTTTGCCGGTTTGAATACAAGTGACGAGTTCACTTTATAGGTGCGAACCTCTAAAATGAACACATCGTAGTGCAAGGTCGACCTCCAGGTATAGCGTTACGCAGGATGGAATCTGCGCTTCGGTGCGTGTTACGTATCCTAGGTGGCGTAAATTACTCCGAAGTGCCTCCTCCCCCACGCACTTTTAATACGGCTTGCACCTTGGTTTTCGGCACGTTAAACACGCTGAATTACATTTCTTTGTTGCCCGTCGAAGCGGCGATGGTACCCCAACAACACGCAATCAAGGGGCGAAAGCGCACCAACAGCTTCGAGCGCCAGCGAGCGGAAGGTCGCTTGTTGAGGGGGTGGAGGGGAGTGGAGGCACGGTGGCGGCCGCACGTAGGCCACGGCGCTCGCGGTCGCAGGCTAGCCGCGCCGCTTTATGACCGACCTTTTTGTCACAGCGTCGTGAACGTTTTTGATTGTGCTCAGTAATCTAGCGTACGTCTTGTCTGTGTTTACCTGTAGAACTCAAACGCCATTTTCGTCTCTTTCTCTCTCTTTTCTAGTGAGAGGGAGCAAACCAGTACTGCACTCTCTCGTGTATTGGAGCGTTACGTAAAGAGGAGGCGGTTCTTTTTTACAACGCCATTGTGTTGTAGCGGCCGTATACTTTAAGCGCAACTGACGGATATGACAAAAGAGCGCCCCGTTGCGGTTTTCCTCCTCGAAAATCGTGGAGGATATCTTTGTCTCTTGTTTGGCCGCAAGAAATGCTTTCTGCCGCACTTGTGTGGGGGTTATAACTTAGGGAGTTTTAGCTCCAAGACGCGCTTGTGGGGGGTTATAACTTAGGGAGTTTTAGCTCCAAGACGCGCTTGTGGGGGGTTATAACTTAGGGAGTTTTAGCTCCAAGACGCGCTTGTGGGGGGGTTATAACTTAGGGAGTTTTAGCTCCAAGACGCGCTTGTGGGGGGGGGGGGTTATAACTTAGGGAGTTTTAGCTCCAAGACGCGCTTGTGGGGGGGTTATAACTTAGGGAGTTTTAGCTCCAAGACGCGCTTGTGGGGGGGTTATAACTTAGGGAGTTTTAGCTCCAAGACACGGCCATGCGTTTCTTTTTTTTTTCGTTTTTTCTGTTGACGGTGTCCTAGCTTTTCTCCTGGTATGCATTTTTTTTTTTAAATCGGCAGTATCCTATCCTTCGTTCTTTAGTAGGCTTGTTGCTGCTGACTACGAGGTAATTTGAACCACACATATTACGTGCAGCTAATCCTTCATTTTCGCGATCCGCAGAAATTTGCTAGGAATCCAACCATATAGCAGACAAGAATGAACGTGTTTAGCAGGCCTTGGGGTGAGCAACAAAGTAAACTAATTCGATGAACGAGACTGATTTTTAAACAAGTAGTACTAGTTGCGGTTACTCTTATTCGTGTATTGCAGAAACAAGGCCAAATAATTTCTTAGCAATATGAATGTCTGGAGGTGCGAAGGAGACGATGATACGTATATGTAAAAATCATCGTTGTCAAGTGCTATCAAGTGGCAAGATACTCACCACTAGCTGATACACTAAAAACGAAGAGGTGGTCCGCAGGCAGAAACGTATACACGTACTACAGAAGAAAGGAGACAAATCCCGCTGCTCACCACTGCTGTGCTAACCACAAAGAGATAAACACGAGGGCGGCAGACGCCAATTAAGATTTATGAGCAGTCGTTATGAAAATTATTATTGATAAAGACTTTATGAAACAGGATTGACACGCAGTGATAAACACCGGAACCGCACGTCTGATTTGATTTGTGAAGTTTAACGTCCCAAAACCATGGATATGATTATGAGAGACGCCGTAGTAGAGGGATCCGGAAATTTCGACCACCTGGGGTTCTTTAACGTGCACCCAAATCTGAGCACAATGCAGCCGCCGCAGCCGGGATTTGAACCCGCTACCTGCGGGTCCCCGCACGTCAGAGGTTTCGCTAGTTAACCATATATATATATATATATATATATATATATATATATATATAGGATATGGCACAACGGGAGCGTTGTCAACAAGGATAAATATATTTATTTCCCAACAGTTTCGGGAGGGGACCTCCCGAAACTGTTGGGAAATAAATATATTTATCCTTGTTGACAACGCTCCCGTTGTGCCATATCCCATACCTTCACGAAGACTAACTGGCCCATTGAATTATTACTCCCACTATATATATATATATATATATATATATATATATATATATATATATATATATATATATATATATATATATATATATATATATATAGTTATAACTATATATATATATATATATATATATATATAGTTAGGATTTCCTGTTTGTTGCGATGGTAGCGGTAGCCGAGCGTGGTGAGCAGTCAAACAGACTTCTCTGAAGCCTTCGCCCAGAGGCGGAATAGAGAGGCAATCAGTTTTGAAAACAGCAACAAGTAGGAACGTTTACTATAGCAGGTTGTCTTTTGTACAGAGCCGGCCAGCACGACGAAGTCGGCTGGGGCAAAATCCTTCAAACACGGCCTTAGATAACGTTTTGGTCTCTTCTACGACACCAGTTCCCGGTGCCTGGAGGAGAAGGTGAAGCTTTCCCCGGAACTGCACGGTGCCGCCTTCTGCGTGGAAGGTGGCGCTGGGAGGGGGGGAGACAGTTCGCCGGAACAGCGCTCGATCTCGTGAGAAGAAGCGCTCTCGAACGAGGACCATGTCTGTGGCACAACAGCACCCCCGCCGCCAGACAATGCATCCGGAGTTTTGAGCCGTCTAGCGCGGCTCGGAAGGAGGGATGCTGGTTGACCGTCGGTAGCCGTTCCGCTCTTTCCGCCCGTGGAGACTTTCATAGGCCTGCAGAGGTTTACTGGAACGACGGAGTCGAACACAAAGCGAAACCACTCCGGCCTAAGCAAGCACCCTCCAAATGCTGATCAAATCGCCAGACCAGCAGAAACCAAACGTTTCCTCGAGATTACGCTGAGCTGATAAATAGCACCACGAGCAACGTATCTCGGGAGGAATACACAATGCGGACACACCTTCAGCTAAGTGTCAGCGCATGACACCTCTAAACCAAACAGAATTTTTTTTTGCGCAAATCTCAATTGTGATTTAGGCAGATTCTGGACGATCGAAGCTGCTGAGCTTAACTCGATTCGACCCCGAAACTACGATTTAGAATACCAAGCACTTCTGAATCACGCACATTAACGTCACTTGCAAGCGTCAGACTTAAACATAACAAAGTTAGTCCTCCAACAAGCTCTCAATCTATGCGCGCCGCCAACGGTCATCACGACAAAAGTAAGCACGCTTGAAAAACAAAACAAGAAAATAAGACTGAAAATCAAACTTGCGTGCGTTATCCGAAACAAAGTTAAAAGTTGACCAACACTGACGCACATACTAACACGTAATGCCAAATACAGATGGTATTTTTAAACATGGGCTTTTACTCAGCCTTATCTGTTAAAATAAACTACGCTAACTGTTACCTTTCGAAAAAATTTGAAAACAAAATTAATCAAACTAACATATCAATGTCTGCTTCTCCGATGACAAGGCAAGTATAAAACTTACAAAACTTGAGACGCATTCCTTGCTCACCGGCAGACAACAAAACTAGAAAAATAATTCTGAAAGCTGAATGCAAGATCTATTTTTAGTAATGGCAAGATGGCTCCGTCTCAGACGAACTCTGGGTGGGGAGACGCGTACTCCATAGCTTACGAGGGTTGCGGTCTGGACAAAGGGATGACGAACCAACCTGTTCGCCGAACTCAGTATAGCACTGCCTTTTGACGTACAGCCGCTTAACTCGAAAAAAAAGGTGGTGGTGGTAGTGGTTAGAAAATGAGAAAGCCACCTAATTTCTGAAACCCGGTCGGGAGCACGGCGCAGTGCCTCGAAAAAAAGAGGCGTCTACACTGCCTGACGATAGTTATAGCGCGAGAACAAACCGACGACACAGAGACAAGAGGGACACGAAATACACGAGCGTTTCCTTCTTGTCTCTGTGTCGTCGTTTTGTTCTCGCACTATAAATATCGTCATGCCATACCAACTCAGTGACCCTCTCGCCACAGTGGGGAATGCGGCAGTGAAAAAGATGAGACCAGGCGATGATCTCGGCCTCCGAATTTCCCTGAAATTCGGTTCTTCTTGACGGACTTCCCGCCTGATCTCAATCTCAGTGATGATCTGAGCTTCAAAGATTTCCCAGAGAGCGTTTTCGCGATCCTACGTCTATAGTTTTAAACCTGGCGCCTCGAATAAAGATGTCACGGCATTTAACAGCGGCTTTAGCGCGCTTGGCGACATCACGGCGTTTAACGGCGGCTTTCACGTGCTTGGCGTCAGTCGTCTTTACCGCGTTACGCTTATGCCGGCGCCTCCTTCTGACGGAAATTCTCGCAATACTGGCAGCCTCGAAACACTTATCCACAAGTGTGTTGCCTTTCTTGTGTGGAGTCGAAGCTCCCGATTTGTTAGCTATCGTTTCCTCGGGCCCGTTGCTCGCTGTCACTATACCTGTGACGGAACGGGAGTCCCGACGACTTTAAGGCCAACAAACGCGCTTACAGAGCTTTCGATCGGTGGGGGTCTATCGCTGTCCTGGATAGCCCTTGTTCCCCGGCCTTCGAAGTCGGCCCCATGCTCTCTTTCACGAGCTTTATTCTGTAGGGCTTTCTGTCGCGCATCCTGCTCAAGCTTTTGTCGACAGGCGTCAATTTCTAGCGCCTTGCGACGCGACTCGTCGTCAAAATGTTTTTGACGCAATTCATCCTCATCATGGACGCTGCGCAGCGGCACCATCTCTAGCGCTTTATGATGCACCTTGGCGTTTTAGCTATTCGATGTGCCTCGGCCCCTAACTCCTCGCAATGCACCTCAGCATCTGGCTCTGTCTGACGCACTTCGGCGTCTTGCACATAGCGACGGGCCTCAGCCTCTTCCGCTTTCCTTCTCCCATTATCATCTAACGCTTTTCGGTGAGCGTCATCTTCAAGTGCTGCGCGACGGGCCTCATCCTCGATTACTCTACAGCGCGCGTCGTCCTCCAGCGTAGGGAGCCTTCATGTGCGCGCGTTTCAGCACTGTCGCTATCACTTCGACTTTCCCAGTCGGCAGGACTCAGGGCAGGAAAGTGGCGGAACAAAGCGTGTTTAACCATATCAAAGTCATGTGCTTCCTCGGTGGATAAGCGCTCCAAAATGCTTGCGACTTTGCACGGATGCACCGTGGCAAGCTTCTCCGACCGTAAGTCTCGTCCAACACCAACATCATCGCAGACCTTTTCAAAATTAACGAGAAAAGGCACGCTGTTCTCGTCCATTGTAAAGAGTTCGAGTCAGTATTGTGCCCGCTGCCGCTAAATCGCTTCAATTTTACGATCAAGATCTTTCATTCTGATAGCATGCTCTCTCCTTTTTCGACACTCCTCGGCCTTCCATTGTTCGCGTCTTTGAGATTCGAGCTATGCACGGCTTTTCTCGCAAATGAGCTCCCAAAACTCGTCAGCCTCGTCGGCAGTCACATTCTCTGCCCGCATCACCTCGAGAAACGCTTCCCTTGTTTTAGCGGACCCGGCGGAAATCATCCATGCATCCACGAATTTCGAGGAGGTCCTCCACAAGGTACTGCTCCATCGCGATCTCGTCCCTCGTGATGCTCTACTATTGATATTCACTGTATTCGAAAACTAATTTCATGGTTTAAAGTACGTGAATATTAAATTATAACCAACAAAAAAACAGAAAACACTCTCCTAACATCTGCCTGTGCTAGAGAGGTCTGGCGAAATGAACAGTAAGCGTTAGGCACTCACCCATCCAAAGTAGCCGACGATGGTCCAACTCGTGGCTGCCGTCAAACAGTGTCGTGGGGTGTCCTCGGTCCTGCAGGAACCCACTCCAACACCGAGCCGTTAAGATAGGGGTGGCGGGTGCCACTGCAGTGAAAGGTTTGAGGACAGGGGTAGCGTATTCCAGCGTATCCAAACGCTGATAGCAGGTCATCGTGCTCGAGCTTCCAGGAGTCCTATCCGGCGTGCCAAACGTAAGGTACGGTATCCCAGCGTAGCCGAACGCTATCACGGCGGTCGTCCTCGTGCTCAGAGATCCGATCAGACTTGCCAAACGTAGGGTATCGTATCCCGAAGCTGCCAGCCACTGTTAAAAATGAGGATTTATAGAGCAAACCTCATAAGCGCGAAAATGCACGCGACAGCGACGAGCGACGCCATGAGCGACGAAACAGGGCGTTCGCGCGACGTGTCGCGTGCTCGTTTTCGCGCGATCGCTCGGTTCTCCAGATTTGGAAACCGTCGCTCATCGCCCGGAAGTGCTGGGCTCAAGCAGCCAATAGCGAAAAACCGGAAAAGACAAAGACTACATAGGTGCACGTGACCCTGCCCGAGTCACGTATGCGCAACAAGAAATAACGCAATGTTTACGCATGTGCATATAAAAAAAGTGCTCCAAGGCAATAATGAACACTTTCCGTTCCATTACTCAACAATATATCTTATTTTTAAATTGCATACCGCTCGCTACGCGGTTTTCTTGGTGCGAGTAGACGGCCTCATGCCAGCAACAGTGGAATTCACTCGCCGAAGCCGTCGCGTGAATGAGGTTTGCCTGCTCTAGCGACTGATCACGCGAACACGATCTACGTCGCGTCGATCGTCGCTGTCGCGTGCATTTTCGCGCTTATGAGGTCTGGCCCTGATGGCATTCACGTCTGCCACCACTGTTAGGATTTCCTGTTTGTTGCGATGGTAGCGGTAGCCGAGAGCAGTTAGCAGTCAAACAGACTTCTCTAAAGCCTTCGCTCAGAGGCGGAATAGGGAGGCAATCAGTTTTGAAAACAGCAACAAGTAGAAACGTTTACTATAGCAGGTTGTCTTTTGTACAGAGCCGGCCAGCACGACGAACTGTCGGCTGGGGCAAAATCCTTCAAACACGGCCTTAAATAACGTTTTGGTTTCTTCTACGAGACCAGTTCCCGGTGCTTGCAGGAGAAGGTGAAGTTTTCCCCGGAACGGCACAGTGGTTCGGCGGAGGAGGCGATGCTTAGCCCGGGACTGCATGGTGCCGCCGTGAAAGGTGGCGCTGGGAGTGGGGAGACAGTTCGCCGGAACAGAGCTCGATCTCGTGAGAAGAAGCGCTCTCGAACGAGGACCATGTCTGTGGCATAACTTGCGACGCGACTGACCAATAGTCCCTCGTATGGCCTGCTGCCAGCTCGTAATAAGTTCACGTGCTACGTGACGCCATACGCGCTCCTAAAGAGGGTGCCACACTCACCGCCATGGCTACAGATGGCGCTGACTGACACTCCCACGCTTAAATTCACATATAAACCCCATAAAGTGGCTGGGAGGATAGCCGTCGTGGTAGCTCAGTGGTAGAACATTGAACAAGTTATTCGAAAGTCGCAGGTATATGCTACCATGGCGGCTATCTCCCCCCCCCCCCCCAGCCACTTTATTGGGTATTATGTGAATTAAACGTCGGAGTGTCAGTCAGCGCCACCAGTATCCATGGTAGGGAGTGTGACACGCTCTTTATGAGCCTGTTTGGCGTCACGTAGCCCGTGAACTTGTTTCGAGCTGGCAGCTGACCAATAGACGATCGTATACAACCTAAAGGCACCAAATCTGCCACTACGAGACCCTCGTTAATGAATTAAGGAAAGAAGTGTATACTTAAGGGCTCGTTTTTCCGTGAGTTGACACAAAATTAATGAAATATAACAGACAATAATGCCAAGAAAAGTATAGGGGAATTCATTATACCGAATCGTAATGTAAGTGTGAAGAAAGAAAAGTGGGCGAAAGGTAACTTGCCGGGGGCAGAAACCAAACATGCGACCTTCAAATAACGCGTTATTCGAAGGTCGCAGGTTCGGTTTATCTATCACCCAGTCACCAATCGGTAATGGCATCGAGTACGTCTCCGTAACGTTACATCTGCAGGTTACCATTTTTTTAAGGCGAAGTTGGTAGTCCGGTGTAGTTGCTTATTTCACAGTTTTACTTTATTTTCAGGTTAATCAACCAGCCATATTAATTGCAACGAGCGTGTATGACAATGGACCTTTTCCGGGTCCGAAAAGCGCCTCCAGCGGAGATGGCCGAAATCGAAGCTCGGGGTCAGTGTCCTCCGAAGTTTTCAGTAGGAAATCTCGGGGGCCAGGTATTTTTCGCGATCATTTGCAAGTACCGCCACCTTGTGACGCCCAAAAAAACATGGCGCGCGTGACATCAATGTTGCTGCGCATGCGCGGCATAGTCCCCTGAAAAAATGCCCATTCGGCGAGCAGACGCCGTGAAGGCGGTGAGCAGACGACACGGCGCGGATGAATACATGTGGAGGGGCTAATCGCTCTTCCTATTGGCTGGAAGGTCCTGTAGCCTCTACACTGCTGAAGGGAACTTCTGAAACATAGCAACGAAGTCGGTGACGGCCAGTGTGCGTCAGGTTTTGCGCGCCCGTGCCACATCCCAGAGGGGAGTTGCTCGCTCTTTCCGTTGAAAACGTCTCACATGATCGTACAACAAGCGGAAACTCGCGTGATTTCCTAAACGGAAGCAGCGGAAGCGAGTAGTAAATGTACGAGGGGGAGCAAGCAATCGAAGGGGGTGTACCACAGTGACTACAACCGACCATATTTGTTATGCTTCAATCGCGCTGGGAATTCTTGCATCACTTCGCACACTTGCTTCACGCGGATCCATGCCGCCGTCATGCATAATGTATTCACATACACGTGCATTTTTTTTTACAGCCAGCGTTCACCTGTGTGACCTGAGCAAGCGCGCATTTCCCGTATTCTCGCGAAGCCTTCTTTAAAATTTAAAGTAGGAGGTTGTTTCGCCGATGCCCGCTGCCAAGTACTTCGCGGTGAATCAATATAAAGATAATTTATTGTAATACTCTGAACTCTGTGAAATTCCTTATCGTGACCTACAAATAAATCGACTTTTTTTCACTTCGGCAACTGCATTATAGATATTGTGGTCAGTCTGTTTCCGAAAGAACCCGCCTCACAACAATAATTTTCTTTTTTTCTTTTTCGTCCGCAAGAGTATAGTTGAAACAAAAGAAGGAAAGTAAAAGTATGAACGTTTCAGCATTCCCATGCCCCTGAATCTAATGTGGATTGAATGTTCAATCCGATGTACGGCAAGCATAAGTAAACACCTTTATTGCGCGTGACGTCACCGGCGCTGCGCGTGCGCCGCATAGACTCCTGAAAAAGGCGAATTCGGCGAGCAGACGACGTGAAGGCGGTGAACAGACGACATGGCGCGGATGAATACATGCGGAGTTATGTTATAGCTCGACTAACGATTTATTTTAAAACGCTGAGGCGTACCTGCAAACGTGGACGTTTGATCTCGAGAACGTATACATAGGTTGCTTTGACAAGATAACGTAGTGATTACCACCAACGTCAGATTGCATTTGTGTGTCGTGAAACTGATCTGTTAGCGTAAGCTTTGCAGTTATTTCACACGTATACAGATAGCCACAAGTCGAGTATCCGTCGCTTACCGAGCTGCTTTCGTCGTTTCTATTTGGTGCGCTCGCATTTACAAATCGGTCCTCGAGGACCTTGGAACGCATTGCCTCTTCGTAACCCGGCCCCCTTTCCCGAAAAAATGGATGGTGTGCAGCTGATAGGGGCTCTATTGTGTAAAAATGTACACGTGTAAAATCCCGGCGCGGAGGAGTGGTGGTTAATGGTGCTCGGGTACCGACCGCAAAGGTCGCGGGTTCGAGCCCGGCAGTAGCGGTCGCATTTCCATGGAGGCAAAATGCTTAGGTTAAAGGGACACGAAAGGGGAACAAGAACTCGGTTTAGATTGACAAAGTGCACTCTGGGAACTATGCTGCCATATCTTTCACTATATGTTCATTTTCTCCGCCAATAGCGGAGAAAATTTAAGATGGAAGTTTCGTTTTTAAATTTCGCCCGAATATCTCCGCACGTGACGTAAGAAATTTCAAAAATGTACTTTTAGTTATTTTCGGGGCATCGTCTCGATAAAATTTCCTGAAACTTTGTATGCGAAGTCTATAGCACTCACCGATCACAATGTACCTCGTTATTATTCATTAAATACTACGTAGGACCCAGTGGACGCCTTCAAAAGTTCTTACCTCACCCAGTTTGGTGCGGGAATATTAAAGTGGTGTCGCCACCAACTTCTTTTCTCGCGTTTTCTCGCTTGCCAGGCGTCGTGTCGCGGTAAGAGAGGTGTTTTCGGGATTGTGAAGTTGTACTTTGCTAATAAGGGAAAAATCGTCTCGCTCTTTGGTGTTTCGCCGTTTCACCAGATGGTGAAATTTGCCGGACGACTCACCAGTATGTAACAAGTATAACATTTTGACCTCCAAGGTGGTTCCGGTGAGAGATTTCTTCTGTGCGTTGTTGAACAACAAAAGATAGTGCTCAATGTACATGTCAATGGCTGCATGCTAATGGGGAATGAGAGACAGGAGCATTCGGCTTTTAGTTAACGCGCAGGCTGCGATCACCTTTAGCAGCCATAGGCATGTACATTGAGCACTATCTGACAGGAAAAGTTTGCTACATTATACTCACTGGGCGTAACCTCCTTGGTTTTAGAAAAGTTTAGCGAGCGTTGGGCCGCAGTGCCATGAATACAGTGAACTAGTATATACCATGAACTCGAGGTGGTTAAAGGTGGGAAGTAGACACGAAGCGCAGGGGCGGCGCCAGGATGTTTTTACTGGGGGGGGGGGCAACCACGAAAAGTGAGTTCCTCGAAGGGGGCAAGCTAGCTCTGCTCCTACCAGGTTTTCAATATATGCTTCCGGGCACTTGGGTGGGCATAGGGGGGGCAGGCGAGAATTTTGAGGGGGGCTCCAGCCCCCCCTCCCCCCCCCCCCTGGCGCCGCCCCTGCCGAAGCGCAAGCCGTAAGAAAGTGTGCGTGGGCCACCTCTCGTTTAGTCCTTGTAATGTCCGCTGGATGGCGGTGCTTCTATATGGGGAATATATGATGAAAAGATGCGAGATGGTGGTACTTGGAGTGTTGAATAGATGGATGAACGAACACACAGACAGATGCATGGATGGACGCATGCAGGGGCGGCTGCATGGACGAACGCAGGGACGGACGCACGAACAGACTCACGCACGGACAGGCTGATGGACGCATGGACGGTCACACTGACGGACGCATGGATGGACGGAAGCAAGAACGAATGGACGGACGAATTCTTCGCCCCACTCTCCATCATTCACTCCGTGGATATGCTGCCATTTTTTTTCTTCAAGATTCACCAATTTCAATAAAACTTTGAACACGTGTTCTCGAATGTACAGTGCCGATATGTGCCAAATTATGCAAACGAGTCATTTAGCTCTTTAGAAAACACATTTTAAAATTGGTGACTGATTCTGGAATCAAACCTGTAAACGCGGGCCACCCTGTGTGTGTGACGGAAGAGGCTACTTTTTTTTTTTTTTTCAAAAACCCCGCCTTTGCAAGCAGACAGGTGCAGCGCGCGCTACCTTCTACGACAACGCAAGCACAGTTCAGTTTTGACAGCTGCATACAGCGTGTTATTCATCCTGGACGTCGGGTCTTACAGATGTTTCACGTGCCAGCGGGTCGAAATAAAAAAAAAGCTATGCTTTTGCGCTCAGATAGTAGCTGCAATCATCGCTGAACTTTTCACTGGTAAGTTCAGACGAGCTGGCACAGCTTGATTCCGCGCCCAATGACATCGCCAACTTCCTTTTTGCGCGTCAGAAGAAGCACGCGAGCTATGTTTACAACCTGGCCAGCCGTGGCGCGCCGTAGCGGACCTCGTGACGTCATCGGTGAAGATTCTCGTGACGTCATTTGATAACCGCCATGGATGACAGAGCAGCTCCCTGTTTCGGTTTCTGTCTTGACTCACAGTTTATTGCTTAATTAAAATATTGATGAGTGTCTGGGCAAAATGAACCGCACTAGCTCTTGCAGGACTGTCAATACTATTTGAAAACAGCATTATTTCAGGATGGTCGCAAATGCACCGGAGTAACATACTGAAGTAAAGTAGGAAACTGGGTTAGTTGGAGCAAACTCATCACAATCAGCAAACACGCAAAAAACGCTGTCGTTCACTTTCTTGCGTTTTTGTCCTTTTTGTGCGCTGGTTGTGATGGGGATGGAGGGTATATACATTCATCAACTTTGAGTTTGCGATGAAGAAAATGAGCGAGCACGCAGAGAAAAGCCATCACGTGTGTTGCTTCGGAGGTGGGAACACGCTTCTGTGTCATCACGTGATTTCTATCTCTCTTTCTTGTTGGCCTTTAGTGAAACGGACAACTTGCGAAACAGGTTAGGCTTTTCAGTGCCACGGCCGGAGAGGCACGAGCCCCGGCCGTGTCAGTGCTCAAGTCAAAGTAGATGGCATTTGTTCTTTGGGCTGAAGCCCGAACGTTAATTTTAGTGTCGTTCTCGCAGAAAAACAAACGAGACAGGGTGAAGTTGTGAGGCGGTGGGACGAAACGGAACAGAAGGGGGCTGCAGGCTTCCTGGCAGCGCTTCAAGGATTGCAGCGCCTGCGTGTAATACAGCTTTAACACCTTTTTAATCTCCGCGCCATGCTATAGCTGAGTTGGAGCACTCCTCTTGTCGCGTCTTCTTTCTTATTCTCTCTTTTATAGGATGGTGTTTGTCAGAAAATGCACTCTATCCATTCAACGAAACGGTGGGAGCTTTTCGAATTGCGGCGCAGGAACTAAGCCAAATACGCTAGGACTTAGCGGTCCGCGGGCATTTTGCGGCCACGCATATGGTGCATAGTACTTTGCCGGCTATATTTTTATCCGCACGCCAGGGTCCTAGTGATTAAGCCTTTCAGTGATTTCGTTTTGCTGTCTATGTTACGTGACTGGTACTTATTTACACCTTTGATGGTGAAAGGAAATTTTCGAAGGCCTGTTTCTTTTTTCGACTTAACCTTAATTAAAATTGGCAGATGAACAAGGGAAGGAAAGCGTATGAAAGGTCAAGGGTTCTGTTTTCATCGTATTGCACAGTTATTTTAATACAGATGCGAAGAAAGTAAAGAGAACGAAAAGACAAAAGCGGTCAGCGTAGTGTGTGATACACTCACGTATTCAATTGCGACACTATTTATTTACTTACTTATTTATTTGTTCTTCATTTATTTATTCATTTATGTATTTATTTATTTATTTATTTTTAAATGACTGCTATTCGCAATTGCTAGAGAGAACCGCGGCATGTAGTCTGGTCTCTGAAGATAATGTTGGATCTGACCTGGGCAGGAATCACGTCGACATATGACCCGAACTGAAGACAGCGGAAACGAAAGTATGTGCGTTACGTAGGTCTAAATTGTCTTGTTTCAAACCGCGAGTGCTGTATACTTTTCTTTTAAATGTGGTGCCGCGTATTATACGGTTCCTATTCATTGTCTCCCTTCACGCATTGCTGACCAACGGCAGCAAAAACAAAAAAAAACAGAAAACGTGCCGTCATCATACACAGTGGCCAGCAGCAGTGCGTCGTCCCGTTTCGCCGGTTGAGAAGAGACGCGCAGCGCCCGGGCGTCTTTGTTCGGCGAGCGTGTGCGTGAACCGCGCCCACCTGTGCCGCCGCTATGCTTTGTCCCAGCCACGGTGTATACGCTGCCTGCCTCGGCGCGAAAAAGAAGAGCGTAGAACGGAAGTCACTCTGCACTGGGACAGCGCGTATGCAACAGCCGCCCGTTATACCTGAGGTGGTGGTGGTAGTGGTTAGAAGATGAGAAAAGGCACCTAATTTCTGCAACCCGGTCGGGAGCACGGCGCAGTGCCTATACCTGAGGTATGCGCGTAGCCGCATGCGTTCGTCTTTTGCTGCTCGCGACTTGCCTTTCCTGGTTCGAGGGATTTTACTGTGCGTTTGACAGGAGTCGAGAAGGTGCCCGCGCCTGTGTCTCGGGCGCTAGTACAGTTTCATTACAATGTATATGAGATTTTACGTCCTACAACCAGCACGATATTTTTGTGAGGGAGCCCGTCCAGTTTAATAAGAATATCTGAGGTTTCGCGTCTAAAACCACGATGTGATTATCAGAGAGCCCGTAGTGGAGGGCTCCGGAAATTTCGACCATATGGTGTCCTTTAACGTTCACTGACATCTAACACTACACGGGCCTCTAAGCACTTCGCCTCCATCGAAATGCGATTGCAGCGGTCGAAATCGAACCCGCGACCTTCGGTTCAGCAGCCGAGCACCGCTACATCACCGTGGCGAACGAGTCCAGCTTCGAGAGATTTGTCTTTGGTGGATGGATCGCGTACCATAGCCGTTGCCAGAATGCGCAGTATGCTTTTACCGTAAAGGTCCAACTCACGTGGAACGGTTTACTAGAACGTGTTGTTGAGCTAGTTGGTTCATACTGCAGAAACGTTAAGGATGCAATCTACACAGACAAAAAAAACTTGAACCTTCTCCCCGGAGGGAACTCTGATGTGATGCGTAGGAGCACCGTCTCTGTTTTTATTTTTTTTATTTTTTTTATTTTGAGGTACGGCGTGTGCGTTAACCGCGCCCACCTGTGCCACCGCTTGTATAGTTGCCACCGTTCAAATAACGCGTCCGCGCTGTGCTAGCTGCGTTGCAGCTCTCCGCTTGTCACGACATCGTTCTTCTTCTCTCTTTTATAGGGTGGTGCACACGGGTGGCGTCACGGGTTGAACGGCGCTAACGCGGTTGCTGTGGTGAGCACTGGAAGATTCGTTTGAAGTGATCGCTGACGTAGGTCTTGCAGGTGACACGCTCAACGCGTATACATTAGGCGCGCGTGAGGTTTACTGCGCGTGAACCGACAAGTCGGCAGTGTAGAGAGCGGCGGTGTGGCGGAAGAACGAATGAGGTGGCAGCTGCGGGCGGAGGAGGAGGAAAAAACCTTTATTGATGCTGGCTGTGCGAGATAGCCCTTATCCCCACCGGGCTGGTTGACATCCCTAGTCCGGGACGTCATTAGTCGAGGCCGCCACCCGAGCCCGATGGACTAGAGTTCGCTGTTCCTCTATAGTGTGGAGCTATTGAGTAGGGTCGTCTCCCAGTCCTCTTTGGTGGGGTTGGGAAAGGGGGTTAATTTTGGGTTCATTTGGCAGGCCCGGACCATATGGTAAGTGTTGGCCACTTCCCCACAGTACTGGCACTGCCCACTTATTTTTGGGTCGTAATATTTTAGTATGGCTGGACAGAGCAGCGTACTTGTCTGTAGGCGCCGCAGGATGCGCTCCTCCGTTTTCGAGAGTCCCTTCGCTGGTGCGGGATACAAACAGCGTTGTTCAATGTAGTATTCTTTGATTTCTTGAAACCGTGTTAAAGGTGTGGGACATACAGGTCTACCAGGGGAACGGGGAGCTTCCCGGGAAGTATAAGCACGCGGGCCGCTGCATGTGCAGCCTCGTTACCCTGTAGACCCTGATGTTCCGGAGTCCATATAAGATGTTTTGGGGTAGGATCGCGGTTCCTGATGCTGAATTTGAAAAGTATATTAGCCAATTAAGAGATTTCTCCTGCAAGATAGCTGTCGCAGGCTCTTAGAGAGTCTGTAACTATTTGTTTTGAGTTTGGATGGGATACTGCAAGTGCAATGGCCACCTCCAGCCGCGGGCGCCGCGGCGAGTGAGCGGCAGGCGAGGGAGAGTGACGTCAACGCGTAGCAGCGTCGTGACCTACTTGGCACCGCGCCAACACCTGCGACGCGTTCGCACGGAAGGATAGGGTTACAAAGGCTAGTCGAATAGCTGCTTCACATCTAAAAGCGGACAGGATAAGGCATAAGGAATAGAGGCAGGTGATGCTGTAAATTCTAGCTCCTCCTAGTAGAGGTCTCTGTGTGTAGCGTGATAACGGCGGAAGAGCAGTGTGGTGTACGGCGAACAGCAGAAGCAACCGCAGTATATGCGTTGGCAAAGGGGTGCAAAAGGGGCACTCCCCTTTCCCCGAGCAATACCATCACTTTCCCCCACACAGGTTGCATCAGCCCACTCCCCTCTTCCTGCCATGATGCAGCACGGGTTTGCAACGAGTCCCAAGACAAAATCCTGCTCACACTCATGAGTGGTGGTCACGGTGGAAGAAACACTTAGGAGGTACAACTCCGCTCCTTGAGGCGAGCAGATATTTTCACATTACCAGAGTGTCAATTCATGTGGGCGGCGTCTTGCGGCAGAAATGGGAATCGCCGCCGCTTCAGTTTCCGATGCGCCGCCTTGCGCATGACTGCCATTTCCTGCCCAGCAATATGAAAAGGTGACCAGTTTGAGATCACCCGTGCCTTTTTTTTTTTTCTCTCTCTCTTTTACCACGGTACGTGTTGAAGCGAACAAGCAAGAGCACATGATAAATAGTCTAATAAAGTTTTCGATCAATCAATCAATCAACCGAGCGAACCGGTAGCGCGCGTTGCTCACGTTCCACCAAGCGGGGACGCGGAGCGGCCGCTCCTCGCGTCGGCCGGTAGCGTTTTCTTTTTTCTTTGTCGCGGCTTGGCGCCGCTAGGTGCCGCCAACGGAAATGTCTCCGTCAGAGCCTTATTTTTGTATTTTATGTAACGTTATCTGGACGCCTGCGGGCGCCCGTTCCAACGGGAGTTTCACCTCTTCCTCCGTGGTCATGGTATATAGGTGTCAGTAGTAGTAGTAGTAGTAGTAGTAGTAGTAGTAGTAGTAGTAGTAGTAGTAGTAGTAGTAGTAGTAGCGATAACTAATAGACAATAATTACAAAGAAAGTATTGGGGACGTTGTTAGACGTAAGGGTAATGTAAATCTGAAAGAAAAGTGGACGACAAGAACAACTTGTCTCCGACAGGGACCGAATCTGCGACGTTCAAGTAACGCGTCCGATTCTCACTGAGCTAGGGCGACGGTCATCGCTCTGTCCACTTTATAGGGTACGCGTGTGCATTTGAACGTGGGAATGGAGTTATGCTACCTTCAGCCTTTAGGTAGCATGTACAGTTGTTGCATATAGAGTATATACAATGACTGTATATGTCTCCTTTAGGCGGCGTATACGGTAACTCTGCGTGGGAATGCCAGTCAGCGCCACCTGTAGCCGTGACGGCGAGTGTGGAACACTCTTTTTGGAACCGTTGGCGTCACGTTGCGCGCGCTATAATTACGAGCTGGCAGCTGCTACAGTGTACAGCTGCTGACCAATGATTCCTCGCCTACAAAGAAAACGAGCACTTAAATTTACATTCTCTTCCTTCAGTAATAGCAGCATGAGAGAGAGAGAGACAGAGAGCGACTCTTTGTTTTAAAAAAGTAGATATTTTTTCCGGCGTCTGTTTACCACTGGCATGCTACTCTGTGTGATGCGGAAGGGGACTACATGATTACAAAAGAGAGGTAAGAGAACTATGAAAAAAACAAGTTGTAGCAGCGTGCAGTAGTACCTCTTTGCTAACTTATATCACTAAATGAATACGAAGCGAATAGGAGTAGCTGTTAGTTATTGTTTGAACATTTGCTCGACGCAGAGTCAGCATAATTGCTGCTTGCGTTAGGCGTGAATGTGAGTATATATATATATATATATATATATATATATATATATATATATATATATATATATATATATATATATATATATATATATATATATATATATATATATATATATATATATATATATATATATATATATATATATATATATATGAGATCTAACAGACAGTAATGCCAAGGAATGTACAGGGTAAGTTATTAGAACCAATGGAATATAAATAGGAAGAAAGAAAAGTGGATGAAAAAATAACCAGCCGTGGGCAGGATATACCGCGTGCAAAAATTATTTACTCTCATCGGTGGCCTTTATTTTCCTGTATTGCGAGTGTTCTCTTCACGTGGTCTCCAACGATTGCGTTTATCTGCAGGCGTCTCCTCATTGGTGGGTCTTAGGAGGTTCGGAAAACGACACGTAGCTAGATATATTCTATCGGATGGTGTAAAGTGAGGAATGGAGCTGTTCACATATACACTACGTACAGTGGAAATTTTCATTAAAGGGAACACGGGAGCGAGTGGCCTACGCGCTCCAGCGGCTGCTGGTAGCGCATTCAAACGGGAGCGAAAGCAACCACAGCCTTTTTTGGCGTCATCTCGTGGCGAGCGAAACAAGCAGTCATCGATGATATGGAACCGCTGACAAGATTGCAACCCCCTGTACCGACCTCTGACGTGATCGCCTCGAAGTGCTCAAGAACAGACACATGCTACGATATACCGTGGATTAGTTGACAGAAAATAACTAGGTGTTTATTTTACACAAGGATATCACTGACAACATAGAGGAATACTATAGCATCAGTGAGAGGGGGGCAAGTTTCGTAATTAAGTTTAACAAAGGTACAAGATGAAGCTCGTACAGGCCTACGCGCCTATACATCAAGCCGTGAGGATTATTTAGTTGAACTCTTATATGAAGACGTAGAATCAGCCATTATAATTAAGTAAAGTAACAGTGTACTATTCTGATGGGCGACATTTATGCCATAGTGGGCAAGTTAAACAGGCCGGAAACCATGCAGTGGGGGAATGTGGCATCGGCCAGAGGAAAGTTATTAGTTAAGTTCGCAGAACGTTATTATTTGCGGATCTTGAATACCTTCTTCAGAAGACGGGCTAACCGTAAGTGGACGAGCTGAACTCCTAATGGCAAAACTAAAAATGAAATAGAGTTCGATCTGTGTCAAGACATTGTACAGGATTTGATTGATTGATATGTGAGGTGTAACGTTTTAAAACCGCCATATGAATATGAGAGACGCCGTATAGTGGAGGGCTCCGGAAATTTCGATCACCTGGGGTTCTTTAACGTGCACCCAAATCTGAGCACACGGGCCTACAACACTTCCGCCTCCATCGGAAACGCAGCCGCCGCAGCCGGGATTCGATACCGCAAGCTGCGGGTCAGCAGCCGAGTACCTTAGCCACTAGACCACCGCGGCGGGGCGGACGGCTGAATAGGAAAACCGGCGCGAAGCCTGGAGTTTGGAGAGCCAATGAAGAAATAACGGGATTCGGAGATGTTCAACGCTGCACCTGAAATGTCGCCATACTGGGAAAATACACGCACGCTGCGTGAAAGGCTATCTTCATCTGAAAGGTACAAGGTTATATCATCAGCGAAAGCTGTGACTTTCACGACACCGCTACCAGGAAGCGCAAGACCCCGGACACGTGAATCCGCGTCAAGAGCACGCACGTATGGCTCAAGGCTGAGCTGCTAAAAGCGGCAACCGTTCGTCCCACGTAGTAGTGTGTAACATGTCTTACGCTTTGACCTGCGAAGTGGTGCTGGTGGGAGATTTTTCCTTAGCGTTGTTGAACAATAAAAAATTCGCAGCGTGCGCGTTAACTAAAAGCCGAATTTTCCTGTCTCTCATTCCCCATTAGCAGCCAATGGCATGTACATTGAGCACTATCTGACAAGACAGGGTTGCTACGTTATACTCGCTGGGCGTAACCTCCTTGGTTTTAGAAAGGTTTAGCGAGCGTTGGGCCGCAGTGCACCATGAATATACCATGAACTCGAGGTGGTTAAAGGTGGGAAGTACACACGGAGGACAAGCCGTATGAAAGTGTGCGTGTGCCTCCTCTCGATTAGTCCTTGGAATGTCCGCTGTATGTCGGTGCTTCTATATGAAGAATATATGATGAAAAGATCTGAGATGGTGGTACTTGGGAGTGTTGACTAGATGGACGAACGGAAACACAGACAAATGCATGGATGGACGCATAAAAGGACGCATGGGGTGGATGCATGAAGGAACGCAGGGATGGACGCATGAACAGATGCACGCACGGAGGGCGGATGGACGCACGGACGGAAGCAAGAACGAATGGAAGGACGTATGCTTCGCCCCACTCTCCATCATTCACCCCGTGGGTATGCTGCCATTTTTTCTTTTGTTGTTGTGCAGTTTCAATTTCGTGGAACGTGACGGACGCCGACTAAGCGCCAAGGAGCTTCGCCCCTAACAAGAAACACGAGTGCCTCTTTCTGAGAGGAAGGGAACAATGCAAAGATTTAGTGCTAGGCGATTTAGAGTACATCGTACTCTACCAGGCGAGTGGCATAAAGCCGTCCCGTGGGCCTCACACTTCATGAGGCCGTGCCGACGTAAATTACGCCGTGAATAAACACGGTTATGGTTAGAAAAGGGGGTTAACGATTGAGAGCTCTTAGTACTCTACTGTGCGAGAGGATATAGCCGTTCCCTAGACCTGTCATGTGCGTGTGTGTAGAAAAAGTAGGTAACAATTTAAAGTACTAAGCACTCTATTATGGGAGAGCTTAAAGCCGTCCCGTGTCGGCGTCGTCTTTTAAGAGAATTTTATTTCCGGATATATCTTACACAGCTTATGTGCACACAGAAAAATGGACAATGGTGATCAATGCGTATGTACAATGCACGCTGTTATATACAGCGAAAAGAACTTATTGCATATGCAGTGACGTACAATGGAAAAATTGTGCAACAACAAAGACAGGACATTCATGACATCGACATGATTAAACTTAAGGAAACAGTAAGGCTATGTGAACCAACAAGGGGGGGGGGGGGTCATTCACAGCGTAGGGTGATGTTTTGCATTCACCTGTGGTGACAGTTTGCTCTCGCGCTCAAGAACAACATTTCACAAAAAGGACATGTTTCTAAGGAAGAAAAGGAAAAAAACGCACACACTGCAATGTCACAGTGGTACAAGCTCTAGCCCACCTCCTTTCGTGTTTAGAAAAAATGTTTAACGATATCGAGTACTTGGTACACTATTGGAGGGCATGAAGCCGTCCCTTGGGAATACTACAAAAGATCGTAGCAGTTTAGTGGGGGGGGGGGGGGTAGATAAAGGGGGTAACGATTTAGAGCACACGGTACTCTACTATGGGAGAGCTTAAAGCCGTCCCAGACGCAGAACTTTCAGACAGTGTGCCTGTCTTTGACACGTTTCGTCATCACTGAAGAACATGCATTGGTAATGATTAAATACGCTCAATTAGGCACTTTGACCAGATGCCACCCTTCACACTAATCATAAGTGCAACAGTGACATCCACTGGTTTAATTGGCATCTCGTCTCTGGTTATTTATTAATTTTATTTTTATCAAGCTATTTCGAGAACGTTTTGACTGTGGCGCATGACTATTATTTGAAAATTTCTAATATTTTGCACACAAAAGATATAAATCTGTCGCTGGCTTATAAATTTCGACAAGCTCCGAACTCGGAGCGATTCAAGATTTCCTGCACTCTGAGCGCTTCAGCATTCGAGGATGCTGAGCAATGTTTGAGGTGCGCGTTTAGCCTGTGGGATGCCGGGAAGATGAAGGACGGATCTCAATACAAAACGTAATGTCCGTCTATATGAACGTGGTAACAGCAGTGGGGCAAGCATGCCGATGCTGCGCTCGAACGGTTAGAGAAACAATCGTGAAGCTGAGCTCGACAGCTTGCGTTTTATATCAACCGCTGGTGACGTAAGTCGTGGCGCCGTTCCTTATCGGAAACGTGTTTGACCAGCCGGTATGACCAGTGACGAGACGGAGGCTGCGCAGGTTTGTGCGCAATGGTCGCCACAAGCCCTGTTCAGGGGTTGAAGCTCGGGGGGGGGGGGGGGGGGTGCTAAATTGTACTCGTTTTTGTGATGAAGCGGAACGAAACGTCACTGGAGGACGAGAGGGAGCCACACGGGATTGGTCGAGGCTCGTCTGACGGTAAGACGCGGGAATAGCAACCGGAAGCGGCAGTGCTGTCAATCATTTTGGTACAAAACGCGCGCGCAACGGACGCAGAGCCTGTTCTGTTCTGTTCGATAGAACGTGTACAAAACGGTCTCAGGTCGTCTTGCACTGGATGTAATCGTAAACGCTGGTGCAAGAGAATTGAATTATTCTGCTTTGTGCCTGGCTCATTACGATCCCGAGCTGATAGTTTGCAAAACTCGCAACCAGCCCCCCTCCACCAGACGTCTCGTGAAATGGCGACACCTATATGTAACGCCCTATGAAGACATTAACACGAATAATCGTTCAAGTCATCTAACTTTTGAGTTTCAAGCTTTGAAAATAACGCCTGCCAATATTGCTGTTCAGCTATGATAATTATATAATTCTTCATGTTTTGAAGGCATTTATTCTGACATTTTTTTCCGTTCTATTGTATACGACGTATACAAAATAGTCCATCCCCCTCACCCCGTCCTGCCCTGCCAATGTGAATGTATATCGAAGGTGTATCAAACACCACGCAATGCTGATGAGGGGGGGGGGGGGTAGCATGGTTTATTGAATTTGAGCAATAGTGTCATCATCATCCTGTGGTCGGTGCGGTCAACCGTTATTTGTTCCGCGACCATTTTCGGGAAGAAGAATTTGTTTCTTTTCATCGAGCATTCTAATCACGCTGTTTTCCATGGTGTCTAAGTCCCGTGGTTTACCCATGGCTATAGTGAACTGGAACATGATCTAGTTCACTATACTCATGGCAGCTTTATGCCATCCTTGATTGGTCGTTTCAGAGCGCTCAGCGCTTTCCTGAGAGAGAGAGGGGGTTGCGTCTTTTCCTTTCCTCAACCTCTCTCCTTCTCTCTGAGAAGAGCGCTCTAGAGCGCTCCGAAACTACCCAGAATGTAAACATTTACTAGGCACCATACCGAAACGACCAGGCAAAGATGGCATTATAGAATGAATGGATTTGGTTGCTGGACGCGTCTGCCTTTTGAAAATGAAAGCGGGAAACAGACGCGCGGAGATGGAAGTGCCGCGTGACGTCATTCGAAGCCCTCGTGTGAAGTTCCTAGCAGCTGCCGCCCAATCTTCGCCGGGAACGCGTGGGATGATGCTCCCATTGTTCGCCAGCGCGCTTTATTCATCCAGAACGCGCTTTTGGCGCTTATTTTGTGGTTTTATTTTTTATTGAAACGAATACTGAGCTACAAGCTCTATGCCTGACTCCCAACAAAAAAAAGTGCCGCCATATCCATGAAGTGAATGATGATGAGTGGGCGAAGCTCTGGAGGAAAACCTGGTAAACCATGAATCTTCCGTACATTTTGCCTACTCGATTTTATTCCAATGCTCCCCCTAGCGTACGTCGCCGCACTAAATCGAACGATTGCCTTCCACCAATGACACGTGCCATATGTGACATCATTCCTATTTTATAACATCTCGCATCTTTCATCATCAACTACAAGTACCGCCGTCTAGTTTATAACATGTTGCATCTTTTCACCATCAGCTACAGGTCCCGCCATTTAGTGAGCACTGAAAGAACTAAACGAGAGGTGGCTACATGCAGGAGACGGTGCCGCCATCTAGTGAACACTGCAAGAACTAAACGAGAGGAGGCGACATACGGGATACGGTACCGCCATCTAGTGGACACTGCAAGAACTAAACGAGAGGTGGCTACATACAGGGGACGCACAGCCCACGCCTTAAGGAGCTTCGCCCCTAAAAGTATTCCGCTCGCCTTCAGTTGTCAGTGGACACCAAAACCACCCAAAGGTCGACATTTACGTGTGCCATCGCAGCTGTGCACGAGCCTACAGCAAACGCGTTCGTCGGCTTGTCTGTGCACCTCGCCGAATGCCCTTACTCGGCGTTTCATGGCAAAACGGTAGGAGCGCGCGCACATGCAAGGCAAAAAAGGGAATATTTGCGATATATTGCAGTGATTTTCAAGAGTGGCGAAATTCACTCATGAGGATCATCCTACCAGTGATCGATTGTGCAACTTCGGCTTCGGCAGCGAGTTCATGCAGCACAGAAGCCCTAGCCCTTGAGATTTGTTTCTGATGGTTACGCGCAGTGGCTCTCACTCCTATAGTGTAAGAATTGAAGCCCATGTATGTGCAACGTACTTGCGTACTTGTAGCACACGAGTTACAAAAGTCATACTTTTGTAGTGGAGGAGCGCAGACGTATAGTCGTGGTTTTACTAGACTTAACGCGTCACACATGCATTTAGAATGAATGGCGTGTGTGTGTGTGTGTGTGTGTGTGTGTGTGTGTGTGTGTGTGTGTGTGTGTGTGTGTGTGTGTGTGTGTGTGTGTGTGTGTGTGTGTGTGTGTGTGTGTGTGTGTGTGTGTGTGTGTGTGTGTGTGTGTGTGAAAACATTCAGTCTTTGCTACGCCACACTTGGGAATGGGGAGAGAAAGCTAAACACAGATAAGAAATAGGTGTGTCGGTTTATCAAAAATACTGCACTACGGTGCCAGGCATTCAGGCTCGGTATATAGCGAGCTTTCCTTGTTTACCAGAAGCAATACCCTTAATTTCTACCCCCTCATGTGAGGTTGTTCTCTCCTCGAGGAAAGCTGCAGACAGACAAAGCTTGCACACAAAGCAGGACGACGACGGATGAGAGCTAGAACAATGTACACAAAGAAAGAAAGAAAGAAAGAAAGAAAGAAAAGAAAGAAAGAAAGAAAGAAAGAAAGAAAGAAAGAAAGAAAGAAAGAAAGAAAGAAAGAAAGAAAGAAAGAAAGATACCGCGCATGTCGTAGCGCCTTCTTCGGAAAGTTTCACTCGCGAGAAGTGAGAGCATCGCACCGGGCCGCATTTATGCAGTATCTTAAAGGGTGTAGCACACTGCAGTGCTGGAAAGCCTCGGATCCGTCAACCGTACAGTTCCTGCTAGCTATCTATACGGTATCTTTCACTGTGCCCCCCCCCCCCCCCTCCGCTATTTTTTTTTTCACTAAACTAAGCTTATGTTTTCCTCTCAGTCCTTGAATTGCAGCCCAGTCCAAGCAATGGCGGAGAATTCGGTGCGAACGCACGAGTGTGCTTCACAAAGGTTAACAACCACCTAAGGGATAATGGCGGCTTGCGCATGAATGTTCGAGAGTGCCGGAGCCTCGGACTGCATGCGGAAGCGATAGCGTTTCGATCATAGGACACTCAAGCGCCCCTGTCACTCACTCACTCACTCACTCACTCACTCACTGAATCAATCAATCAATCAATCAATCAATCGAGAGTCATATACGTGACGCTTGAAGAGGCACCGAAGAGAACGCACATTTCAAGTTCTCGCATTAGCAAATCACTGCGTTCAAAATAGCGAAAGGGCCACTAGTTCTTACCACGGGAATACGCTCCGTATAAGCGAGACTACACTCTTAGCCAAAAATGGCCAAAATGGGAGCAACGGCTGTTTTTACTCCTTCAGACCGACTGTTACTCTCCGAAAAGGCCAAGCGGAACAAGATGGCTGACTTGTTTGAGAATGTGGGAGCAACTGTATTCAACTTAAGTTTGTAAGGGAGCAACGGAAGGAGGAACCGCTGTAAATGCTCTCGTCACGCAACGGTTACTCCCCGGCAGGACACCGCACACAAATATGCATGCCGCCCACATTGATATTCATGGGCCAGATTATTGTTTGTTCTGTGTGCCAAACTTCACCAAACTAAAACAGTGATTTATTTTAGCATCCGTAGATAATAAGATAGCAGCGCTGGCTGAACACAGAAGGCCTGAGAATACAGTACGGCAAATACCTAACACACGCAGCAGCAGAATGGAGAGTTGGCACGTCAAAGCGGACCGAACGCCGAAACACGTGCAAAACAACGATAAAAAAAGCCTAGACACGCCGTTCGTCCGCGAAGTAAGGGCGTCAAAGTCGATCAAGCACCGAAACACGTGCATAAGGAGCCCCCCCTCCCCCCCGCCCAGATATATCGGAGAAGAAAAAAAAAAAGCGGAACCCAGACGCGCTTCTCATCAGCCATACACTTAGTAGCACGCTTCACCGTGTAGTTTGAGGGCAGAATGACAAATCTGCGCCATCTGCGCCCGCACGACAAGTGTGGCGCTAGTGTAGCAAACGATGTAAGTTACAAAATAATTTTTATTCAGTGTTTATGTTGACTAGCACTAAATAAAAATTACACTCAACTTTTTATATTTATTTATGAGTTTTAGTGTACCTCAGTTTTTTTTTATAATTGTATTAGGAGAACACACTGAAATTATTGCGCTGACGCCTGTGCTGCCACTGCTCGACGTTTTTTTTTTTTTCGGCGCAACTAGGTTCGCGTTCGCACTACTTACTCATTTTCATATGGTCTGTGGTTGGCGAGCACATGGACGTGCGAGCTTGTTAGCTATGTTTTGATCGTGTGTGTGTGTCGCAGATTTGCGTTTCTACTTATTCGTGATGAAGGTTAGTGTATATTTATCTTTATGGAGCGCGAAGTAGTTGTGGATTTTGCTGCTGGGTGGAACAAACACATCGTAAACACGTCTTCAGCTATCTGCAAGCCTGTTCGCTCGTCGGACAAAGGACTGTGCATGCATCAGCGTGCAGGTGAGTGGCATTTCCAGCAACATTTAATGCTCTTACAATACATTGTTGAGTGGTTGCGCTATTGAAAGAGAAATGATTTGCTCTTATTCACCGTATCCATTGCTAGCCGTATCGGACTAAATTACCTCTATTACCGCCTGCATACCCTCTTGCTTCCCCTGTCACCACTGCAGTGCCAGTGTACTTTTGCAGTTAAAAGTTCATTTCCGCAACACTACCTCGCTTGAAAAAACATTGGGGCGGGGTTGTAGCTGCATTCATACTGGCACTTTTCTACCATTGGCTTTATGTAATGTTAACGGCTGAGTGTTGGGGCCTTGGGCCGCATTTTTTAGAGATGTAATGTGTATGTAGATCAGTAAGTGAACAAATCATTGTCGCATCACTTCACTGGCATAGCCAGGCGGTTGCGCACAGAATTTTTTTGGGCCGGGCGTAGGGAGCCCAAATTGACGACCATATTCGCTTGCCCGGCCTATTAAGATAAGCGGACCCCCCCCCCCTCCCCGCACGCCTGAAAAAAAAAATCTGCCCACATCACTGCGTCACTTGCTTCACCTCTGCGCTGAACGTACTATTCTATAAGCGCACCATCAAGCGAGCAGTTTACATATTGACAGAACAATTGGAGGAGGAATGACGCAAATCTTTCAGATTTCTTTAGTGATGCAAAACCTTAGCAAAACTGAATATTGTAAAAGACAATCATAAACGCTGTATGTTCTCGTTAGCGCTGTCATTATTCTGCATCATGAAATCTTTATGCGCTGTGAAAACTTGGCATGCCGTTGAAGTCACATATCGACGTTAATACCAATCGACGAAAATTTCGACAACCTCAATAACGCCGTTTGGGATTTGCCGCATGCACATAATTAGGCTGATTCCCACTTGGCTGTTCTTAACCTGACTTCACTGCTACCAAATGAAACAATATTTGATGCATGTCTTTTACTTTTTTTTCAGGGATATGACACAAATTTGGTTATACTGCAGATAAAGATGCTCCCAACGATGCTAAAGTACAGAAAGCAAGTGAATTTTGGTAAGTGCAGACTTTTTGTACTACGTATATGAAAGCATCGCTTTTTAGGGGCAAACTGTGCATGTGTTGGCCAGAGAATAGTTCATTATGCCACATGGTTACACTGGCACTGACAATTCGACATGGCTCCGCTGGCCCATGTGTGTGCTCACACTGTTACCGTTAAGATAAAATGTTTATGTTTTCATTGCAGGGATTGCTGTTTGTACTAAAAAGCCAACTGCCAAGATTTGTTTACGCTGGTACTCCTAAAAGTATGCTTTCCCTATTTACATGGATTTTGGCTTGCACAAAGCATAACACTTGGGCCTAGATTCACAAAGCTGTCCATGCGCAGGCCTTCATAACAGCGTTTCTTGACTTGCCTTTACACTGTTTTCTGCAGATGTTTCGTGGGTTTAAAAGTGCCACAGCATGTTGACCTCCCCCACTCTGAAATATTCGCGTTCGAAGTTCCGCAAGAGTGGGCTTAACTTTCTTGTGCACCTCTTTGCTAGTCCAAGATACTGAAGTGTTATGCTCTTACTAGAGGTGGCAGTGTTTCTAATGTTTGTATTTCCATCACATTGACCAAGTACGCGATCTTGGCTTGACTGGTAGCACATCCTCAACGAATGTCTTTGTGGCACATGTAGAAGGCAGTACAAAATAAATAGGCAGACATTCACACCGGGAGCTAACTTATAATAATGCTTTTTTTTTTGGAAACCATGGTGTGCTTATTCCAATTTGTCTAACAAGCAGTAACCTGTTTGGCTGTGAACCAACAAGACGTTGAACTAATAAAAGCTTCACATCTTGTTGCTCTAAAATATATATGTATTGGCAAGCTATCTGTGACACTGTCAAACAAAGAATCAGAATATCTGTGCATGCCTTAAGATATATTGCTTCGTTTACATATCTCGTGGCTGTGACTCGTCAACCGAGTGAACAAATGCACCCTAGTTTTCTAAATTTAAAGCATTTTTGAAGGTAGCACGGTCTACATTTATTTGTCTATAGTTTTGTCCAGCCGTTTGCGTCAGGTACAAAGAAATATACTGAAGATTATCATGTAGCCTCTGCAAATGGTTGCTTTCAAGCAGGCTTTGCATGCTTGGCTTGTGCCTACAGGTATTGCACAATTCAAGACGCAGCAGCGTATGATAGAACAGTAGAATCAAGAGCAACTATGTGCACGAGCTAAATAAGTATTTTAACATGAGCGGGCAGTACGTGTTATTTGCCACACACATGACCTCATTTAGAATGCCCATTGGTGAATGGGCTCATAGAAATGTCACTCAGCTGTGTATAGGAAACAAGTTAACTGAACCTAAGGGTATCTTTAACTGCTACAAATATGCCTTGTTGAGGTGCTGCACATTTTCTTCCAGAATATTGCTGTCTGAGACATCATGTGAAGAGCGTCTACCACATCAGCAGTTATATGGCTTGCCAAGTAACGTTTGGCTGAACCTTCCTTTTTTTCACATTTCGTTTTGCAGTAGACATCCTAGAATGTAAGCGCTGCTGCAGTGTGTGTGACTCATTGTTATGAATTGATTCTGGCATGTTTAACCTCACACTTCTATTTTTTTTCTTGCAGCAATGAGATGCTTCACATATGCCTGCGGTGACGTTCTGCTGCGCTAGCCTGATCGAAACACCAGCTGCGAAACTTGAGTTCTTCAGAATTGTAGAAGTTGCCCTTCTCTCACCAATGATGACACAGACTGCCCTATGCTAGAAATTCAAGATTGTTTTTCCACGGATGACGCAGAAAACCTTTGATGTATTACGGTGTTTGTTTAGTGCTGGCTGTGGTGTGGCGAAGTCTACTTTTACATGTGGTCACACGTCGCCTCATAAAAAGAACAATAAAGCATTTATTTTCCTTTCAATATTGTCCACTTTTTGTGTTAGAAGCACCCAAGCAGTGCTCTTCCAAGGAGCTCTCGCCATGTGTTAAGCATGTGACAAGCATACTCGAGATAAATACTCATTTCCCCAAGGAGTAATTGGAAGCATGTGCAGTTGGTTTTCAGAGAGTAACTGCGAACACGTGAGAGGAACGGTAAAGAGTAACTGTTGCTCTTAGAAGAGCAACTGGTGGGAGTAATGGTTGGTCGGCAGGGAGCAACTGGTGAGAGTAACTGTTGGTCTGCAGGGAGGAACTGGAGGGAGTAACTGTTCATCCCCCGAAGGAGGAACTGAAAGGAGAGCAACGGTTCCTCCCTCTGCAGTTACTCCTTTTAGGAGAGTAATGGGAGTGGCAATGCAATTGCTCCCTGAAAGGAGCAACCCCTATACCCCTGTTGCTCCGTTTTGGCTTAGAGTGTACCCGCCAAGAGAAAATATATGCTGGCGGTGACTCCACCCACGCTTCAAACTCCGTGGCGTCACAGATATTGACGCCATTTATAGTCGTTTATCGGTAAAAATTGTTTGTACCGTGCACTCCTAGGCACCCAGGTTCGTAACATCGGAAGTTTCAGAAAACTTAATCGAACCAAAGCGGCTTAAACACGCAAGAAGACTAGAATGAGTGACATCACATTCAAGTTCACGTGCAGTATAGACTAAGCGCCAAATCGAAGAATTAGGCTTTGTCCTTCATTTCTTGTTTTAATAATTACCCGACGACGGCGAAAGTAAAGTCAATATACTTTTAAAATAATAATTTATCTGTTAAAATTGATTATATATCCGACCTTACAGCGTCTATTTAAGCGCTATAGTTGCTTACTCTGTTTTATGTTTATCACTGAATTTCATTGCAAAATGAGCTGTGCGGGACGCTTTGACGAATTGGACGAGCATATAGACATTAGTCGTTACACAACATCGCTACAGCGGTACTGCGCTAAAAAAAAAAGACACAGAGAGAGTGAGAGAGAGAGAGAAGGGAATGCGTCGAGGTGGTGAGGTCGAGGCGAACAGAGTAGATTATTCTATTTTTATACGGAGTTTGGCCTTGTTCCGCCTCAACAACTTGGCACGCGCCTCGCGGCTAGTCGTTCTCGGCACGCACGAAAGTGAAGAGGAAAGCTGGCAGTTAATTCTGAAATCAACCCGCACACGCGCGCACTGTAATCAGTGGTGCAGTCGCTCGTCGGCCGTTATACTCCACGCATCAGAGCGAGCTTGCGTCACAACATGCGCAGAATACGAGGTGCACCGAGGTATCGTTATCACACTCATGGCAATAAACAAGATTGGCCTAAATAACTTAACTCTTTTTCATGCAGTGTGACGGATGGTTCACTAACGCACTTGCTCCCCCTAATCTTTATATGATATGCCTCAGCGATTTCTCTTGTTAGCTGGTTAGGATGCTTGAAGAAGATGGTGGTTCTCTCAAAAATGGGACGACAACCGCATGACCTGCAATGTTCCGGCAGATGAAGTCGCGCGATTCCTTGAAGAGATAACTCATACTCCCTTAAAAACAAACATTCACACATCGTTTCGTTTGTCCCACGTACCACACGATAATGGAGTTAAATACACAGCTTTTTTTACGCATGCGATGTACTTGTTCATATGATTCACAGCGCATCTCCCTTTGGCTTGTTCGTTCCTCAGCGCTTGTTCGTTCCTCAGCCGAGCTTGCGCACTGTCTCCACGAAGAGATAGAGAGATAAAGAAGAGCGTTTTGTTACTCCCCACGTGGGGAAGGAGGGAACGAAGATAAGATTAGAAGCAAGAGGTTCTCGCTCAACGCTGAAGCACATTAGTAGGCTATATTGCTTGATTACGGTTCCAACTTTTTTTTTTTTGCTCCTTAGAACAGTGTGCATATTGATTGGCTAAGGATATGTACTATTTACTATTCGTATAGTCCACAGCGTATACCACCGAAAGATTGGAAGCGTGCAATTTCGTTTCTTCGATCGTCGAATAATGTAAACAATCAAACCAAATTTGGCTAACACGCATGCACGCAAACAAAGTACACAAACAATATGTGTTTATGTTTGTTTTCTGTTTTAATATTGAGTCATCAACATCCGCTAGTTTTAGTGTGATAATGTATAATTACGTTATGCCTCGCATCTTGCCTTTCGTTTTCTAGCGCTTCGCAGTCTTCGACTAACCTTCGCCTCAAGCTGTGCTTATATTAGGTTAGGGTAAATTAAGTTTCATGAAAGGTACTCCGTACGAAAACAGGACGACGTTTTTTCTACGTGTCTTTTTTTTATCAGCTGCATTTTCTTTTTCAGGAGAATGTACATCTGCAGGAACCACTTGGTTGATCAACTCGCATGCCTGGCCTGCCCGCCCGTCGGAGTTATATTTTTGTCCAGTCTCACCTTATATTCAACACCGGGTATTTCGAGCTGCCGATGAATCGCACAGAGAAATATGTTGCTCCCGGTACTCCGTGCAGGGCGTGCATGCACTGATCTGAATAACGGAAACGGATATGATGTCATGCGTAAGCGTGGCCCACCTGTATTATAGAATGAATAGGTAAGAAATACAGGAATGTGCACATTACTGAAACAACTAGACGGATGTTTACAGGAGCACATACACGCGCACGTATTATGCGCCCTTTCACTCGGACTCGTACAATCAACGCACTTGATAATTCGCTCACTCACTCATTCGAGCACGCACGTGTATGCGCTATCTTAGATATCTATCTCTCACAGTTACTCACAAAAGATATGGGATACACAAGGGATATACCGTCCGGGTAGAAGTTTCCGCGAATCTATATACTCTTTATGATATATACAAGCCACGCGCATTTCAAATGAAATGCGTGGTGTAGAGGCAAGCAATGTGGAGAATGAAAGGTACGCCGTCCTTCAACTGGTCTTGTAATCAACGTCTATCTGCGTAATTCAAATTGTGTTCCATTTTCTATTTGAAATACTATTCCAATTGGAAACATGGTTTCCGAACGTTGTTCTATTCGTCTGAGTTTCATATGTGGTGGATTCTCTAGCATAATCGACCGACATATATCAGCGAACGTTTCCAAAGCAAACCTGTCGCCCTGCAGGGTTTTCGTCCTCCGCACGTGTGTTCAGTGCTTTGCAGATGCGAGACGTTGTTGACTCCCGTGCTCGACAGGCTTCAGCGATGACTCGGTCTTGGGTTGTTGCGTCCCACGCTCTTTCGTCTAACTCGGCCGGATCCGCGTCCCAAAAATAAACGAGCTCGGTGACGCTTCGAACGCCTCCGCGGCTCGGTCTTGTTATTATTTGGCTATATGTGTTTTTATTTGTCTTTATGGCAGCGTGGAAGAATCTGGGACGTTCATTTTGAGAGCACCGTTGTGGAGAACGGCCGCAAGAGGTAGAGAGATGCGGCGTGAAAAAAAAAAAGTTATACCGTTTAGAAAGCACGTGAAATAAATAAATAAATAAATAAATTTCAGCAGCAGACACCGAAAGCGTTTTCCTGCTCCAGGAAATCAGGTAAGTGAAATAAAGTTCCTTTCGAAGCAAATGAGAAAAGAAACCAGTGCAGTGAGTAAAGAATCCTTCCCAATAGACCTCTCCCTGTTTGCAAACAGCGTAGTTTAAGATTATTTTATTTCCGGATATATCTTACATAGCTTATGTGCACACAGAAAAATGGACAGTGATGATCAATGCGTATATATGTATACAATGCAAGCTGTTATGTACAGCGAAAAGAACTTACTTGCGTATGCAGTGACGTACAATGCAAAAATTGTACAACGAAGACAGGACATCCATGAACATCGAGATGATTGAACTGAAATAAACAGTAAGGTGGGTGTGACGTCACTGCCCCGCCCACCATTCCTTCCCTCGGAGCAGGTGCTGGTTGGCGAGAAAATTGCGTCAGCGGGATCCTTCTGCATGGCAGTGCTGCGTGTGTATGCATTCCTTTGACAGTAACTATACTGTGGTTTGCTGTTCTCTAAAATCACAACTTTCAAAAGGAAGCGTTGCTGCATATGATGCACAATTCTGTTAGGTTAACATGTGGAAATTCGCGCGTCGCAAATGGCAGCCGTATACAGATACTACAGCTAATGTTGCCATTGTGACATGGAGTTCAAGCTTTGAAAAAGAAAAGAAAACTAGCCCCAAACACCGCGGTATACTGTACCACGCTCAGAAACCAGCGGGACTGTTTTGCCAATCACCGCCTTCATGTGCGCCGGTGACGTCACGCTGTGACGTACCCCGGTAGAGGTCTATTGCCTTGTATTGTTGTTTCGTTATTGTTGAATATCTCGCATTTATTTTGCGATATCTACTTCAGTGTATGCACACAATCGTGGGAGGTTACGTCGAAGGCTTCTCAAAATTTTCGCAGCGTGAGCTTGCTCTTCGCACTCTTGCTTTTCCTCGTTATACAGCACAGTTGAATGTCGGGTCACGCTCGTTAGTGTTTCTTCGAAACAGGAACGAAAATTGGTGCGCAAATGCGATCGAAGGGGCACAAATGTCTGATGTGTTCCTCCATTAGATGGAGAAAAATGTGCGCGCGAAGCGTTCGCGGTCAGGCACCGGCAATAGCGGTGAACATTAAGCGAACAGTTATAATAATTGTTCGGGTTTTACGTAATAATAATTGTTATGCTTTTACGTCCTAAAACCACGACATCATAATGATAGATGCGGTGTAGGAGATGGGCTCCGCAAATTTATACCTTAACCTCAGATACACACATGCTTCTGGCATTTCGCTTTCATAGCAATTCGCCCGCCACGGCCGCGGGACTCGATCCCACGACCTTCGAATCAGCGATCGAGCGTGGTAACCTCTAGAACACGCGTTCTCAAACTCGGTTCCGTTAAGGACATATATGATATTTCCTTTACAATCCTGCAATTTGTGCACACTTTCATATTAATAATGAAGCGATTTATTGATCTGCTTTTCAGCAAATGTTCTGTTGATGGTATAGGGCCTTAGTCTACAACGCGACGTTTGATGTCAACCTAATGCATATGCTCGATAGCACTTCACTAGACAACGGCCATCAGAAACTCAGATGTCAGGACTCTATAGACTAACGCTAGCCAATTGTCATCAGAAACTCTCATGCCGGGCCTCTATAGACTTACGCTAGACTATAGTCATCAGAAACTCTAATGTCACAACTCTATAGACTAACAGTGGCCAATTACTACTAGACTCACATTAGGTACGCATTAGAAAAGCGCGTTAGACTGACATTAAACAGTTTAAAGATTGTGATGTCGAATGACATTAGCCTGTTTATAAAAGTACATTAAATTTTTGTTCCTAAGGGTGGTCAGAACGAGTGCAACCCACTCCCGTTGTACCTCTCAACAGATGTGTTGATACCAATGCAACTAATGCGCAACCCCACATAAAGACAATCATGAGGAAGGCAGGCGTTGGTGATAACGACTCTCGACGCCCGCAAGCACAGTATTGCGGGCGAGTCGCTAACACCGCCTCGCGCTTGATTGTCTTTATGCTCAAGAGGAAGTTACGAAGTTCCACGTGACACTCTGGAAAAACCCTTTGCGGTTTTCCAAGGTCAGAAAGTATGAGAAGCCCTATACTTTGGACCTACACGACGTGCCCAGTCAACAGTACAGGTATGGCAATATTTACCAGTGCGTACCATAATTATCGCTGGTTATAACGTTGGTATTATGCGTATAGGTGTCCCTTATTTCTTAATTTGTTAGACACGACCTTATAAGTGGGGACCAAGAGATAGCGATACACAATTCTTGCTTATTATTATTATTATTATTATTATTATTATTATTATTATTATTATTATTATTATTATTATTATTATTATTATTATTATTATTATTATTATTATTCAGCCTAAGGTTCAACATTTACAACCTTTAGACCCACTCTGCCCCAAAGCACTTATTTTTAAATTGTACTTTTGTAAAATTTTCTTCAGGAAACTACCATTATTTATTCTCTTTTTCTTCTATAACGTGCTTATTTTACCTCAGGGTGGCGAACATTAATTAGCCCCCCACCCCACCCACTCCTTTCCTCCACGTTAGATTCCTTTGTTTTTCTTCGGTGAAACAAGCACAGCACCATGCATGAGCAAAAGTCTGCGTGCCACGGTGCTTTTATGTTGAGAAACACGTATATACAAAAAGAGGCAAGATTTGTTCAAGAAGAAATCATAAGGGGGCGCTACACATTTTGTTAGGTGTAGGAACTCCTAAAGATCCAGCTTCATGCCGTCGATCGACTGCCTTTCTGTGGTCGATACGCATCGCAGCCGAAACTTATGTTTTGGAATGTCAACTAAATCCTGTTCGCGGCACAAGACGCAGCTGCAGGTTGTACACGTCAGCCGCGCAATGCGATAGAAGGCGAACTATAGTCGCCTTTGTCTGCGGCTATACTAACAGATTGGCTGCGTTCGCTCACAAAGTTTTGTTGTTTTCGCTCGTGATTTCGCGAACGTCGCCACGAGCTTGCTCAAATTAATACGCCTCTGCATCGCCGACGTCAGTTCGCGCTGCTCACACCGATTCCACGGAACACAAAGAGTACTTCTCAGCGCGTTAAGAAATAATAATATCTGGGGTACGTTTTAACGTCCCAAAAGCACGATACGAGAGACGCCGCTGAGGAAGGCTCCGGAAATTTCGGCCACCTGTGGGTGTAAGTACAAGGGCCTCAAGACTCTTCATCTCTGTAAGGAGAAGCTGGGAGAAATGCGAGAAAAAAAAGAAAGAAAACGAAGAAATAAAGGAAGGAGAGGGAAAAAAGAGAGGAAAAAATAGAGAGAGAGAAGAAAAGGAAAAAATAGAGAGAGGAGAGTAATGAATAAATAAATAAATAAATAAATAAATAAATAAGGTCTGGCACGCATGCACCGAACATCGCTTGACTCGTTTTCCAGACAAAGCTAGGCCTCCTGTTTCTTTTCGCTTGTTTATTTATCGATTTAGTATTACAGCATTCGCAATTTCTCTTCATTGCTTTCCCATCGTCCTCTTTCTCTCCTCCTATATCTTTCCTCGTCCCGAAAAGGTAGGCACCGGGCGTTAATTGTGTCCCTCTGTGGTCAGCCTGCTCTAGCTCTCTCACTATTTTCTCTGCTTACGCGTGTTCGTCTCTGCGTGTCAAATATAAAGTGCAAATCACGAAGGACGCTGTTCGCTGCAGTCTTGTGGATTCATAACGGACTCTCGTTGACTAAAGCCTCAATTTGCCAGCATTCGCCGCTCAAAGTTATTCGTTGCAACGTGTGGGCCCTTCAAGAGAGAGTGCTCGGCCGTGCTGGCCTTTACGAGAAATTAGCCGAACATTAATTAGCGCTGCTCGCGAAGACATTGGCTGTTCTGGAAGAAAAAGGTGCCGGGAAGGCGCGATATTAGTTTGCGTGTCCGTCCGACGCTGCCTGCGGACGCTTCTAGGCCAACTCCGGCCTCCACCGCCCCACGCATGCCAGCCTTTCTCGCAGTACACGCGTACGAAGGGAGATAGTCCTCCTCACGTAGCGGATGTTCCTGCTATGTGGGAGAGAGTGAGGAAACAGCAGTGGAGAGGGAAGAGGAGGATAGCTGGCCTGGCAGCCTCTCGTTTCCAATCGATGAAGCCCTTTCCCGTCTTTCTTTCTCTCTCTTTCACGCATACACACAACGCCGAGCCAGTGGATGGCGCTGCCTGTACCTCGCCAGCTGGGGGATGTGTGGCTACAGAGTCGATGACACTCGTCTCCTAAATACGCATATAAGTATGATTCCCCCCCCCCCCTCCAGCTTTTGAGCGCCACGAGTATGATACGTGCACTGACGTTCGTCGTTCGACCGGTTGGTTGCTGTGCTGTCGGGGACTCTGATGGCTAGGTGCGGCTCACAAGGAGTGGGCTCACAAGGGTTGCTGAGGCAGCGATACGGCTTCTTCCGGATAAGCCCGTTTCGCCTCTCGGAAAATAAAACAAAGAAAAGAAAAAGAGGCACTGTTACCACGCACCACAGTTATACGGCCGTCGCAAATACTACACGAGAGTGAGTGAGTGAGTGGGTGAGTGATGCTCTACAGTGGTACAGTATACGTACGGCAACACGGTGAAGGCGCATAGAAACTTTCGTGAAAGCAATAAGTGGAATCTGTCAATGAATCAATAAGAAAACAGAAAAGACAAATCTACTGTGGAATATACAGAGGGCGGTGTATACCGTGACAGCACGTCAGAGTTGTATTGCTATACATCTATCAATACATTCGCTGACATGACCTTAACTTTTTGTTGTTCAATTTTTCGATTGTCCCCCATCCCGGTTCATGACTATTTCTTGTCTCAAACTATTATCAAAGTTCTGTATATTGCGAGGGATCGCCGCTTACATCAATCAATCAATGCTTTATTTTAATGCTGGAGACCCTGCCCTGGGGGAAAAAATGGGGGCAAGGGGTGCTTGGCATGTGCGCGCCAAAGGTGCTAACTTATTTCTATCGCATTGTGCAATATTCTCCCCATTTCCTTCATTTGTGGCGGGAAGTGGACCGCATCATTCACTCGATTAGCAGCGCAACGAATTCACTTGCTACAGGAAAGAACGACGGCGACGCGTCCATATACGAGAAAATGTGGTAATTAAGTCACCTCTATAGAAGTTCAGGCTGCGCGTCAGGCACGCCCACGATCGAGGGAACATCAGTTAGTTGAAAATGTCGCACACAGACACGCTGAAATCCATATAGTTCCTATAAGTACACTAGAGGGAACTCTGCATGGGCGCTAGTGTCTACGGGAGCTGCAACGCATGAAGCTTCAGTGAGCATGGGAATTATGGGTTGTACATGGGTTTGCATAGTCATCGTACTTTACCTTGTAAAAAAACTTGTTGTTGGGCTAGTTGGTACAACATTTCTAAAAGTTAATTCGAGCGCGAACACACGACACGATCACTCACACACGCACACACTCAGGCATCAAACACACACATCGCTCACTTCCAACTGATTTATTGATAGGTCGAAGGCTATACATGACTCATGTGCGCACTAACACCATAGAAGGCCAACAGCATACATTATCGATACATACAGTTAATCAATGTCATTGCCTCAGAGCGATAAACTGAAATTCGCTCGGTAACAATGATAGCGAAGGGGCGCTTACACAGCAATCTTTTTTTTTTTTCAATGAAAAAGGCCTCTAACACATCACGTGCAGTTTTACTTGCGCTTTTGCTAATCTTCGTCTCAGAGAATCGTGCGTTACAACCACGCGAGATGACATGCGCAACCAGGTGCGTATACTTGTCATCTATCTCGTTTTGTTAATTCTTGGGCGTGTTCCCTTAAACGGTCATTAATACATCGTTCGATTTGGTCAATGTTCACTTTTATGCAGGATAAGGGTATAGAGTACACGACCCCCGTGGAACACTTAACAAAGGCCCTCTCATGTTTCTTCTCGCAGCTGCGCTTCTTGTTATCAATCGCACACACGTTGGCAAAGTCTTCCGATCTTTTTCGGGTGCGGAAAACACGATTGGTATACGCCGTGCCTGGCCGCGATTTTGCTTCATTCTGGCTTCGTGTGACTTGCAATTGCTTTGTCATGAAACGACAATCGGCAATAGTTTATCGGTTACGCTTCACCACCTTAATTTTTTAGGCTCACCAATTCAAATGGGGTCATGAAGTTCTAAACTGTTGGTCCTTTTATTCGAAACAAAACCAAAACACAACAGTAAACGAAGCCACGAGTGCGATTCGAGTCCCGTAAGTACGAAGGCTATAGGCAAATCCATGTACTACACCCATAATTCCCATGCTCGCTGAATGATCGCAACCCCACACTAAAAAAAACGCACTATGGAGTGGTCCTACAGGAGTATATACACGCCAAGAGCCAGGTAGTGCTTCGATATGGAACTGCGGAGAGGGCCGCCACTGTGCACCTAACGCACGTTCCACGAAGAGGCCCGAAACAATCGGAGGGCGGGCGGTGCTACGAGATTCGGGCGGCAAACAGCGACCGATTTTCTGAAGGGAGCTCCCGTGGGTGAGAACGTTGGGGTAATCCTACGAAGGGAGCGTCGTGCGATCGGTATATATAAGATCGGAAGGGAAATCGGGTGGAAGAAAAAGGTTGGTGGGATCGAGGAGAGTGCACATGGAGAGCACGATCCTTCCCGTTGAGGACGCGGAATCCCTTGGGAGTGACGACAGCTCAGATGGCATTCCTTCCCGGATGCTGCGGAAACCGAACAACGCAGAATACTCACGTCATGAATGCATTGATCGAGAGTGAAATGGTGTTTGCTCACCTTGAAGCATCCTCTTGAGCTGGAACAAGTGTCGTCATCCTTGCGTTTAACTACTCTTTAGCGAGCGAACAAAAGTAGGGGACTGTATATATAATACCTGGGGATTTTACGCCCCAAAAAGCCGTGACGAGAGACGCCGAATAAGTGTAGTACACAGAATTCTGTCCATTTCGCCTCCAACGAAGTGCGACCGCAGCGGCCGGTGTCGAACCCACGACCTTCGAATAAGTAGCCGAGCACCATAAGCAAGCTCAGTTCTACCGCGGCGGAACAGTATAGTTATGGTGCTTTAGTAGCTTTTCTTTGAAGTAAGAAAAAAAAAAAACGTGGAAACCGTCGGTCATGCATGCCCGTAAATGCGATCACCCGAAGGTTTTTCCAAAAAGATACCTCTCCTTGTGGAATGTCGCGTTTGTACCCAACGCTCGTTGTACTGTAGCATATAGTTCCGTATAAATGACGTAGCTAGCCAGAACATCTGCTAAGCGGCAGCATGTAGTTTCCACATATAATCCTATTCGTAATACGTGTGTTACGTGCATGCGTGGTAAAATGGTGTACAACCAATTACTATTTGTCACGGTGGTGGATTTCGTTAACGACCTGCCACCAAGTACGCAAGCGGGCTAAAGAGGCTGGCATAAAGCTAATCCCCGGCAAAGGTAAAACAGTAAGTTATTCGCTGATAGCATTGTTTCCTCTGAGATAGCTTGTTTACAGGCTGCGGATGGGGGAAAAAAGATTAATGGCTGCAGGATCTACGCAAGTCGTGAATGTGCAGCTTTTTCAGTGTTCGAGTGAATTGATTGGACATTTTTATTTCAAAAAAAAAAAGATTTAAAAAAAATGTGTGTGTTAAGGGGGGGGGGGGGGGGTTGTGACGTGTTTGAAGAGACATGCTTCGAGAAACTACATGGATTAACTAAATAAGGTATTAGGCATATTTTTCGGCACATTTGTCAAAATTTGACCATCGATGCGTTGACCTGTAAATGACGACAGAGGTAAGTGCACGGCATCCCGCGCAGCTTGCGCGCATTATAAGAAAATAAATATGGCATAACTTGACATAACGTGAGGTACACTTAATTACCTCATCATTGCACACGCAGTGCTTAATGAAACGATTAAAGAGTTACGGGGCCTCCACCGAAATGCGCCGTATATCTTCAGTAAAATTTAGTTTCGTTGGTTTTGTAATACACTATTCGAGCACTGCACTGTGTCGTGCTAAATACAGGATGAACAGTGCACCTTTCTTCACAGCGTATACTTTCACTCGCCACGTCCGCCTCGGACCATGCTGCTGCACATGTCGGTCGGCTCGCGTAGCCGATATGTCACACCGAGAGGTGTACGTCTACGCCCGACAGAGAATATACGAGCCCATGCAGGCTCAGTGGGGCCCCTAGAAAAACACGACAACGGTCGTATCCGCTGTATACTGCCCCCGATGTGGGCGCCTATATCGACGCGTGCACTATATGCGATCTACTCGTGTGCATACCAGAATATTGCTCGAGTGTACGTTTTGTCGTTTCAATATAAGTTTCGCGTATAAGCATTCGAAGTCGAGGGGTCGCCGGATCCGGGAAGTACGAATAAGAAAGGTGTGTAACGCACAAGTCTCTTAGTGGCTGGGCCGTCAAAATACAGAGAGTTGTTTTTCACACACACACACACACACACACACACACGCACACACACACGATTGGATGACAATGATTGAAAGTCCCGATTTGGCGAATTTACAGACTGCAGCGCAATTATTTGAGAGCACTTCCTGTTGCAGATAGTGGATGAAACTGTTGACTTGTGTGTGTGTGCTTGTATGACTATGCCGCTACAAACATGGGGAACTGAGATCCGCAAATCCTTGCCTCAACTGATAACCAAGCTGCTTACGGTCGCTTCGTTATAGAGTGGTATTTTTATTTCGTTGCTTACGCGTGGTTGAAGGCGGCTACACAACTGCACTATTGATAATGCCGCTGCATTTTTCTTTTCTTTTTCGCTCGCGATTTCCAGATGCCGTTCCCGGATCGTCGCTAGCAGGGGCAGGGAAGTGTGATGATATGTGGGGTTCACGTCCCAAAACCACGTTATGATTATGAGAGACACCGTAGTGGAGGGCTCCGGAAATTTTGACCACCTGGGGTTCTTTAACGTGCACCTAAATCTGAGCACACGGGCCTACAACACTTCCGCCTCCATCGGAAATGCAGCCGCCGCAGTTGGGATTCGAACCCGCGACCTGCGGGTCAGCAGCCGAGTACCTTAGCCACTAGACCACCGCGGCGGGGCGGCAGGGAAGCGTCACTCAGCGCACGCGATAGTTCGTCTCTTTGTTGTGTTTAATGCTGTGCGCCAAAATCTCTCCCACCGACGGCACAGTCGGCGGCCGCCTCGTTTGCTTCACGCGATGCATCCTGCAAAGGCAGTGCCGTTCTTTTATACGGTTATCTGTCGTTGCTCTTCCTTCACGTGTATACCTTCGAGTTATCACGTTAATCACCCTCTCGCCTAGCTCTACCAAATAATGAGGCCAAGGCAAGCATAGGCGGTGTTACTTGTGACGTTTAATTGTAGTGCAGTAATTATGAGATAGACGAAGAATGAATTTAAGTTGACGAAAAGAACAGCTGGCCGCCGGTGGCGACAGAACCACCACCTTAAGCGAACAGCCAACGGCGCCACGAGTTTTCGTCCTCAAGCAAGGACAAAAACGTTAGAGCGGACGAAGTTCTTCAAACTCGATACGTTCTAATTTTCTGGCCCCAAGTTCGCGACGCACGCGGTGGCCCGTCAACGATAACTTGCGTCTTCGCGACGCACAAGGTGGGTGCAGGTTGCTCAACCGCACCCACGTCGCATCGGCTTCGCCTTTATCACTTGTTGGGAAGAGAAAGAGATGGAGAGAAAGCAGGATATCGACGCCGTAAGAACATTCTGCGGCGCCGATGTTCTCAGAAAGAAAAGGCCCCGCGTAAACCTAACTCATGTGCGCATGGGCGGCAGAGACTTGTCCGTGTAAAGTGTTTGCACACACACACACACAATAGTGAGAGAGAGAGAGAAATACAAGACGAAAAACAAAAAAAGAGGACCGCATATGTAAGCGCTCAGCCGAGCAGAGATGGCAGGCAAGGCGTGCGGCCAGCCGAGGCGGCACATGCACGAGAGACACGAGCTGTTTCTGTCCTTTCTTTCTCTCTTTCCTTCTCTCCCCTCGACTCTGCCGGCGGGGGCGCATGCCCGGAAAGGCGGTCGGTCACGTGATGTTTTTCCTGCGCTCCCCTGCAGAGAAACAGCCTCGCTGGTCGCCTGCAGCGGCTACGATGGGGCGACCCCCTTTGCTCAGCGGCCTGCGTTGTCTTCGCGGTTGGATGGGGACTCGGCGCTACCACGATTAAGGAAAAACGCGGCTCACTGAGACAGACAGTACACGGCGGAGGTGAAGAGCTTGAGATGAGCGGGCTCCGTTTTTTTTTTCTTTTTCGAGAATGCATACACTTTCGCTGAACGCACAAAAACGCTAACGAACTCGCACGCATCGTCCGAGTCTATTTTGTGCTTCCTGTTTTGCGCAAGTGGCGAAAGAAATATTAGTGGCAGGACTCGGCTGCAGGCCGTCTATAATCGAAGGAAGCGTCGATGCAAAGTACAAAGGTAGAATTCAAGTACGCTGGTCCTGTCCTTCAAGTATTTTACTGCGCCTCGAAGTGTGTATACCCTGTTTCACATAACCGTTTGTCTACAGACACGTTACCTTTGTAAGCTTGAAAAACGGGGCGTCTTCGAGGTGCGCTTGCACGGTGATGCCAAAGCTCCTAACTCACACGCTCCGCAACAAGCAGCATGCCTACCGCAGGAGCCATCTAGTAGAGCGAAGTGAGGCGCCTTCAACTCCGGCACACATCCGCACGCTCGGCTTCGGGTCGAGCGCCCGTCAGCGCAAACGAAAGTGTGCCACACGCGAGGGCGTTGGAGTGGAGTGCGCGCTACGAATGTGTTTTCGTAGCTGCTGCATCCACGGCCCCTCTAATTGCGCGGATTTATAATGGGTAATGTGTAGCTTCTGCGAATGTTCGCTGCCAAGGGGATGCTGTGAGAAGCACCTGTCAATCGAAGGAGACACTTCAATTGGCGGATAATCGAGGAAGCGAGGCTTTATTTTCCCCGAACGTTACGACCGTTCGGGCCTTTAGACGTCCAATGCGAGGTGCCTTTCGAGCCCCCACATTGATACGCGAGACGATATTCGTGTAACAGCCCCCGCCTCCGCCTTCCTACCACCATCCTTCCGAGATTTGTGAACGGGAGCAGCGATGTTCTCCAGGATGGTTTTTTGTTTTAATTTTTTGCAGAGTCGATCCGTTTCGCCCACGTGCCCATTTAGGTGACGTCACCACAACGTCATAATTACCACGCCGCTTTCTTTTTTTTTTTTTTTCATCTGCAATCTCTTTGAAGTCGAGACAAGCCGGGGCAAGGGTGTAAATTAACTGCATAGAGTTCCTCACATAAGTATTGTGAGAATTGTAAACTGTGAACGTCACGAATGGAGGAGGTGGAGAGATGGCCCAAACAGCAGCTCTCTCAAAAAGCCTCGGACCTGGAGCAAATGAACGTCGGCAAAAAGTTCGTTCCCTGTTACATCCGTCGTAATCGAGGTTTTCGTGTGCTCAGAGATGTTTGCAATTCGTTTCGCGTCAATCTTCCGTGCACACAAACAAACATGTGGGGGTAATTTCGATGGCAAAGTGGTTTGTGTTTCTTGTTTTGTGAACTCCCATTGCTGTGAGATAGCCTGCCAGTGCCGTAATGTCCCCTGTTGAGTCTCCTTATACGCACTGTGGAGTTAACCGTTGGCAAACGGCTGCATACGCAACTTCCTGTTTGTACCGTACTATTACGTGCTGCTTATGTAAGCAAAATATGTTGGAGGTTTTATTTTTTTTTTTTTGTGGCGAAATGGTACAATAGCGGAACTATGCCGTTCGTATGCATGCCTGTCATTTAATGTGGCAACGAGCTACATGCTTCGACTTGTCACTGCGTCGGTTCGGTGCTGCAAAACATTCGCGCATGTTCAATTAGTTGACCTGGAAAGCCAGTGCGAATGCACTGTGCGTTGTCTTGTTCAGCTCTCATCTTTATAAGCAAACTTGCCTGTGCCTTGATCAGCCTGCAGATGCTTGTTCCCATTGTTACCTCTGTGGTCCTTTTCCCATTTCACAATACGAGCGTGTGGATTGTTTGAATCGCGAACACAGAACGAGACAGTTTCCTGTGTACGTTTTTCCCGAGTCCTGTTCGCTTAACGACTGCAACAGTTTATTCTTTGCTTCGTAGTATTTACTGTACCGTATATAACAGTGCACGACAGGTTATTGATTGATGTGTGGGGTTTAACGTTCCCAAACTGCCATATGATTATGAGAGACGCCGTAGCGGAGGGCTCCGGCAATTTCGACCACCTGTGATTCTTTTGGTGCACCCAAATCTCAACACACGGGCCTACAGCATTTTCGCCTCCATCGAAAATGCAGCTGCCGCAGCCGGGATTCGATCCCACGACTTTGCGGGTCAGCAGCCGAGTACCTTAGCCACTAAACCACCACGGCGGGGTGGCACCTCAGTTGTGCCGCAAAGTTGGACAGCGGCTTGTTGGTAGTGGCTGTTATACTTTTCGTCCACCGTGCTTGCCAAAGAAATCGTGCACTTCCTGCGCTTCGCACTCACTAGGCATCTAACCCACGCCAATGCTAGCAGTGGGGGACTTTAATACAGACATAAAGACGAACTTCCTGCCACTTATGCACGAGAACATCCCATTCCTCTTCATCGTGAATCATTCCACAGCTGCGATCACCCGGCAAAACACTTGCAAAGTCCTCGTCCTAGTGAACCTGGCAGTGGTGTGCAAGCTGAACATATCTCTGACAACAGAGATTCCTTCATTAAAAAAAAAAAAATACAGGCATACATGTATACCCTCGTGAGAGAGTTGTGGGAATGGTGGTATGTAACTGTACATACATACGTGTCTGTCAGAAATTGTGTGTTTAAACTTATCGCATAATAAAAACACCTAAACAGCTGCGCTAAGTATTTGTTTGCATTAGGCAGTTACGTAATCGTCGGTGAAATGTGTTTTTTTTTTTTCTGAGGCACCAAAGCCGTATATGGGCTCACTGTCAATGCAGTTTGATATTGTTACGGTATGACTCATGCTCAAGTGGTGGGGTAATTTTGTACACAGTGAGCGAAATGCGTTAATTCAAGGAACGTTACTTTCTGATGCAGTAATTTACGTATCTTCAATACTGCCGGTGTAATTTGGCAACCAAGCCGGGCGGGCATACTGATTACAACATGCGCATGCAACAGAATACACATATTACAGAGTACATTGCATTTCATACGACTTGTTTTCTCTCTAATACAACATGAGTATTTACAACAAAACAATCAAGCTTAATACAGTGTTACTCAACATAAAGAAGTCTTGCAAAATACAAAACTAAAATTTGCATAAATATGAAACTTTTTTTATTCTTTTCATGGATGGGGCTTATTTTTTACGTCACAAAGAGTAGATGGTGATTCGATGCTTGCTACTGTTGGATCAAGGCGGGTCCACTCCCTAACCGCAGCAGGAAAAAAAAGAGTATTTAAATGTGTTTACGTACTAATACGTACTAGCCTGTTCAAACTGGAAGCTACAGATATCATTGTTTGCCAACGGTAAACGTTGCGAAGAAAAATGTCTCAACAAGGGCCTTTACGGCACTCTTTATCTGATAGCAATGATAGTCCGCAAAACAAGAAGCACAAACCACTTAGCAGTCGAAATGACCTCCGCATGTTGGCGTGCACGGAAGACCAACGCAAAAAAAAAAATTGCAAACCAGTTGTAAACACCTCTGATCACACGAAAAACCTCGAAATGATGACGGATCCGACAGGTAACAAGCTTTTTTTCTGACGTTTGTTTGTTGTTCCTCGGAGGAAGGAATGGCCGTATCCTATAGGCTTTTTCAGAGAACTCTTCGTCGCATCTATCTTCTAGTTCACTATAGTCGCATCTTTTCAGCCATAATGTCCACAGTTCTCGCCTCGCTCCGGCTTATCTCGACTTGAAACAAAATGCGGACGAAAAAACAAAATGCCGATGCAGTAGTGAAACGTTACTGGAATAAACTTCTAGTAACGTTGTAAAATTCTAGTAATGCTTTGTCGTAACGTTTTGGTGACGTCACCGAAATTGTCACGTGAGCGAAACGGATCGACCTGCAAAAAAGCCGTCCCGTGTTCGTAGGGTGGGGTGCGAACCCGTAACCTTTTCGATTGTGATCCCGCCGACGAAATGGATGCCTTTTCTACCACTTTAATTCCTTTCAATGTAGGAGACAATCATTACACTCCAGTTAAAAGCAACATGTAATATCCCCGAGCCAGTAATACCTGGCTTAATTATCTATTGGTTTCAAGCGTTGAGTCTAAACAAATCTCCTAATTTTGTACTGAACGCGGGTCAATGAATGGTTAAAATATATACGAACGGCGCTACATTTACTGGAACTAAAGAGGTTATATGGGGTATGCACATTACGAAGTGGACATTGCGAAGTGGACACGTTACGAAGTGGACAAGTGTCGGGTCCGACTTTCCTCCCAAACTTCTTGAGTCCCAGTAGCTGTAGCGCCATATTGTGTTAAACATTTTTTTTAACGACTTAAGAGTACATGGTACTCTACTGCGGGAGATCGGAAGGCCATCCCTATAAAGTGAATGTTGACGCAAAGACACCTCCGCCGAATCCAATTAATACAACTTTCAAGCGTGGGAATCCAGCCGATCACGACACCCGATCCGGAACTGCAGCTGCTCCGTTGAACTAACGATTGTTCTGTGACAGGTCATTTTATTCGTTTTTTTAACGCGTTATTTTATTCGCGAGCCACTCGGCGGTTCTAATCAAGACCTGGGCTGGGCCCAGCGGCAAATCTCGTCGAGGCAGCTGTTCTGTACGCTTGCAGATACATAAAATTCTCCCTGACAGTGAAATTCAAGACAAGTGTGACGCGTGCGATGGCATCATTGGGATCAGACACATGCTGGCGGGCTGTCCCGCGACTCTCGCCGGCCCCGAAGAATAATGGCTCTACTGGCAGACGATGCTGCGAAGCGCGTCTTATTAAGACCAACTGCGGGCAGTTCAGAAGGTCCACGATGACGTCACAAGGCTCGGCCTGACGGTACCGACGTGGACGCGGCCCACCTTGGCCTGAAAAAGCCGGGCTTCGGGACACGAAGTTTTGTGAATGAATGAATGAATGAATGAATGATTGAATGAATGAATGAATGAATGAATGAATGAATGAATGAATGAATGCGCCGGTGGTTCGCCACCTCGAGTTCTCGGGTGTATATACCCTGTACTATACTATAATAAGACCGTAATGGCGGTGCCCGAGTTGGTGCAAACGCCCACGAGCTTGAAAGAGGAACGTTCCTTAGAGGGCGGCATGATTTGTTTGCGCAGCTGTATTGCTTAATGCTTTTTTTTTTTCGTGAAACACACCAAGTAGAGAGACGCGAGCACATACAATCGAAGGCTGGCTCTCAAAAGTGTGCGCGTTGTTATACAGCTAGCGGCCCCGGAAAAATCGCGATCCGAAATGGAGCCAATGCGAGTCGGCGCCCCGAATGCGTTGTCTTCGAGCTTCCGTTTTCGCCAATGAAGCAGCTGCCGCCAACTGCACATGCCCGTCTAGCCGGTCTCGTTTCCGTTGCAGCTTTAAAAAGAAGGGATTTTTCGCTCAGAAGAAACTGTGCTCTTCTATATCTGGAACGATGTAATCTATAGTGAACTAGAATATTCTACTTCACTATAACATTGTCACGTCGCTCCAGGGGGTGTCGGCAAGATTTATTGACGTCTGAGCAACAGGGCTCTAACCAAGCGCGTCGGTTGGGCTTGCTTGCCAGAGCAGGGGGGGGGGGGGGTTCTCTGTAGTGTGAGCCTTCACCTTGGCATACGACCCACTACTAGAAGTAGGTGGCAATATGATCCATACACCTCGCTTTTGTGTACATGAATATACATGGCACTTCACATTCTTGGGCATTGTGTTCCACTCCGATAGCCGCTGTTATTTCAAACAACCTATTATCGAGAATACTGTATCCTGTCTATATATGTTTGATTTCAAAAGTAAAGAAGAAGAAAAGATTGACAGCAACATGAAGCCACGGTTCACGTGACACGTCACGTAGTAAATTGTCATGGCTCAAATCAACAAATCGCGTGCTTTTCAAAAAAAAAAAAAAACCCTGCTCAAATCAAACGCGTACAAACCAAGGAGCAACTATATTTTAATTTATATTTAACGTAGCCTTTAGACTAACAAATCAAAGCCACTTGACACCTATTTGGGCATGTTTCTCAGATCTTAGGAGCGCGAAAGCTGGCTTCACTACTGCTGGCAAAGCATTGCAGGAGCTTTTTGGTGCAAACTCGTGCGTCTAAGGCACGTATGTTCTATATGCAAGTTTGGTTACCCAAAATTTAGTTTAGAACAAGTTCTGTGTTAAGAAAAAAACAAGGCAGATCCCACGCACAGTGGGAATCAATTATATGCGAAGCACGAATAAGAAAGGACGATATGTCACTTTAAAATCAGCCCAACGCTACTAGGTAAAAACAAATGATGCCGTACATGACTTCCGTGTCATTCTTCTCATGTCTAGATGTGTCGTTTACCTTCGTCGTCTATTCACGTCACGTGATACCAAATTTAGTATATGTGGAACTAGCGAAACGGCCGCAAGCACGCTATTAGCGTGGTATGTTTTCATGTTCTTTCATGACACGCGTGTCAGAATTATCATGTTTGCACCAGTCATAAATTTCGTCATTCATTGACGTCACGTAACACCAAATTTGGTATACGTGGAGCTAGCAAAACGGCCGCGAACGCATCATGAAGGGGCCAATATATTCCGATGTAGCGTTGACGCGCGCGCACGCTGGGCAAAGTGACGCTATACGTTAGCAAAACTGGAGCACTTATAGTCTGACGCCAGGCGCGACCAGCGTCTGTTGGCGCGGCCCGACGGGAAACGGCGCGAAATGCGGCATGCTGCATTTCGCGCCGATGCACCACCCAGACAACAAGCAGTCTCCCTCTTTACGCGACGGAGGGACACCGGACGCGCCGAAACGCGCATGCGTCATAGCAACGCAGCGCCGCACGCGCCTGCGAGTATACGGCAGGACCGATGCCTGGCGTAGCAACGCCGGCGTGACGCGACGAAATGAACGCCGGTGTCACGCCGGCGAGCACGCACACCGAGTCACGTCGAAACGCATTGGCCTCTCGACTTCGGCTTGTAGTCATGTTCTCAAATGACACGCATCTCATGATGCGTGTCAACATACACCTGTTCGCTGACGATTGTGTGATATTTCGTGAAATTAACGACACAAGCGATGTTAGTATTATACAAAACGACCTTAACGCTATTTCAAACTGGTGCAGTCTTTGGCTAATGAACCTTAATATTAAAAAGTGTAAAGTTTTACGAGTATGTCGAACTTCAACCACTCCCGCCTCGTACCATCTTAATAATGTTCTACTCCATTGTGTTTCATCCTACTGGTACTTAGGTGTGCACATTACTTCTTGCCTGACCTGGTCCGTTCACATAAGCAACATTATTAACAATGCAAACCGTATGTTAGGCTATCTTCGTCGCAATTTTTCTTCTTCACCTGCCTCTCTAAAACTACTGATGTATAAGAACTTGGTTAGAAGTAAATTAGAATATGCTGCTTCAGTTTGGGATCCCAGCATGGTTTATCTGATCAAAGCCCTCGAACTGGTCCAAAATAACTCTGCCCGGTTTATCCTACACGATTACGATCGAACAGCAAGCGTTACAGCTATGAAAAACTCGTTCCAGCTGACTTCCCTTTCTTCTCGTCGTAAGTTTTTTCGCCTGTGCCTTTTTCATAAAATCTTCCATAATAGCCCCCACCTTCGTGCTAATCTTTTTCTTTCACCGTCCTACGTGTCCTCTCGCATCGATCATGCGCACAAAGTTGGTATACCTATATGCCAAACAATTACGTGTTCAGAATCTTTTGTCCCACGCACCAGCAAAGACTGGAACCAGCTTCCTGGAGCGACTGCTGCGATTACTGATTATCAGCTGTTTCGCGCTGCACTAACAAACATTGTAAACTGAGGTTACTTATTACGTGTGCCTTTTTCGTTTTTTTTATGTTCTTGCGTGTTCTGATGTGTTTTGTAGCTAGAATTGTATACTAGGATTATTTAAAATATGTACACCAGATCTCTTTTGTTCTACTTTTGTGTCCTAACTTTGTTATCAGCTAAAATTGATTATTCAGTAAACGTTGAATCCTGTACTCCCCTTTACTCACCTTCTGAATCCATTTTTTGTAAATCCACTCCCCTCTTCAATGCCTCTGGCCCTGAGGGTACAATAAATAAATAAATAAATAAATAAATAAATAAATAAATAAATAAATAAATAAATAAATAAATCATGTTTGCACCAGTCACATGCCTTCGTCATCCATTGGCGTCACGTAATACCGAATTCGGTACACGTGAAGTTAGCGAAACGGCCGCGAGCGCATCATGAGCGTGGCGTGTATTCATGTTTACATGACACGTATGTCATGATTTTCATGTTAGGATTATTCGCTTGTGTTCGCCATGCAATCATGTCATATCATACCAGTTTTGCAACATGTCATGTGAATGAAACCACCGCAAGAGCAGCAAGATCATCACATGTAAATCATTACATATATACATGTCATGATTTTCATGTTATGACTCATTAAATATGCTCGTCATATAGTCATGTTATGCCATACCATGTCTGGTATTGATACCAATATCTAAAGGGCCAGGAGAGCTAAATGTCGTAGGCGGCTAGATAGATAGATAGATAGATAGATAGATAGATAGATAGATAGATAGATAGATAGATAGATAGATAGATAGATAGATAGATAGATAGATAGATAGATAGATAGATAGATAGATAGATAGATTGATAGATAGATAGATAGATAGATAGATACGCTCAAAGTCGCTGAAGTTCGTTAAGAAATGCTTCGCACTTAAAAGTGCATGGTTAACGATTTAGAGTATTGTTGCGAAAGACGGCGATGCCACCGAAGCCACCACTGTTGCGAAGCCACCTCCGAAATCCCGCCGCTGACCTCCACTGTTGCGAAGGGCGGGACGCCAACACGGTCCTGTAGGCGCCACTGCTTTCAACTCCGCCGGGAGGGTCACCAGCCGTTTGGTAGCGTATGTTTATCAGCTCGCGACTGCTTCTGCGCGGAGCTGATAAGACGAGCGGACGAGACGACGGTGAGTTAAACAAGGTTTATGTACAGCATATTTACAGAGGCGTTACAATTTCGGCACTGGGGCCGACAGAGACTCGAAGAGCCGAGCTCTTCTCTAACACATAGGTCAGCCTTTCGCCTAAGACCGCTGACTCACACACATGTCGGCTCTCCGACACGGGGACTCCTCTCTCGTAGGACTGCCGATCGCGACGCGCCGCAGGGCTTCTTTTATTTACACCGGGTCCAACCAAAATGTCCAATCAGAAGCGCCGCTGGTCGTCAGCGCAGATTCTTCCAATGGGGTTGCCGCGCCATGCGTCAGACCACCAGACACGAGAACGCCGGCTCGCTGTCACGTGCGCCGCTGACTCAATGCACGTGGGCGAGAGAGGCGCCGCGCGTGTTCACGCCGTTGAGATGTTCGCGTCAGGCAGACTGCGGGCTGGCCTTGACCCAGATTGCCTTTTTCAGAGGCACGGACGTTTGACGAGGACTCGCTGGCATAACAGTATATACTATAGGTGCTCCACTATTAAAGAGCATAAAGCCGTCCCGTGGACCTCATGCTTGGTGAGGCACTTGGATAGAGATGATTTAGAGTTCTTCGTACCGTATACTATGGAATAGCATGAAGTCGTCCAGTAGACTATCTCATAGTCATTTCATTAAACCAAAAGTGTTGGGCGAGGAGTGATTATTAGCTGAAACGTCCTCTTCGCGATGCAGGCGTAATAAGAAGCTCTTCCTTCTCTTTGATGTCATGCTTATTTACCTGACCAATGTTCTTTTAATTCAATTGTTCTATCACCCTAAATCTTTTGTGATATAGAGCACTGCAAGACAGCTAAACTTTCAGAGGGAATGTCCTCGCTCTTAATGGCGTAGATACCGCATTCGGACGTTGAAATACGAATGCGATAGCAGAAATTGGAGGTAAGCTTGCACGTATGGCTGCATTCTGTGTAATCATGTGTGTGAAGTATTTTCGGACATGCTATATATGCATCCACGACGTGGTCTTCAGGAAATACGCGCAGCAACGTGCGTGCTCTTGTACTAAGTGGCCGGCTATAAACCATGCACGAAGCCGCTACGATAATCAGGCATTACGATACCCGACTCAGTTGTGCAGAAAGCAACTAAAGCACTGCTACTTTACCTTAAGTCAACAAACCTGAGCGACCGCCTGTAGACTGTGTGTCCTCCCCGAGTGTGCTCGTGATTGTGTGTACCTTCTCATCTTTCTGCAACCTCTTTTCTCCCCTTTATCCCTTCCCCAGTGCAGGGTAGCAAACCGGATGTGCGTCTGGTTAACCTCCCTGCCTTTCCTTGCATTTTATCTCTCTCTCTGTCACGATACCCGACGACAACATGCGCTTGTACCGCGTAAAATTGTGATATTACCTGTTGTATTGCGAGGCCTGTACCCACGACTCGTGTGTTTGTACAGCATGAAAAATGCCACTTGCATCTTCCCACGGGGGAAGATGCTCGAGTAAATGCGTCGCAGAGGGGGGTGGGGTACCACTTGAATGTTGCGTTATTGGGTATGGTTTCTGATTGTTTAACTGTTATTTCGTCTTTTTTATTCTTATTCATTGAATTACTAATAAGCGTTGCCTTCAACGTCAAGCGAAAGCCAAGTAAAGACCGAATGCGCGATCCAGTGCTTACATATACGAAGGGACCAGTGAACGATTGTGTTTTTTTACTAGCGGACTCCGCCTGCGTCGGCCTTGCGAGGCGAGAGAGGGGGAGGGGAGCGACAGTTTTGCCCAACCTTGGTTTTGCGGGTGTCTTACTGGGCCAGCACGAGACGCGAGCATGCGCAGTGGGGGGTGTGGAAGGCACCGACGCCGAAGCGCGACATCGTGCGACTAAGAAATGCTCCGCAGTTGAAAGTGTTTTTCACTGTAATTTCAAGCAGAAGTGTGGCTGCGTTAATTCCTCACCTGACTTTCTTGTTTCTTCAAACTTCTCCGCGCACCCGTGTTGGTGGAAAATTATACGTGAAGTTTGCTTTGCAGTTCGGTTTCGTAAAGACTGCTTTTCAATGGAATATTTGTGTACAGTTTCACGCCAAGACCCTGTATAAGGAATTACTATCTACGCTCTTCCCTCCTCCGTTGTCTCAGTATACTTTGATTTTCAAGGAGGCCATGCATGGTGTGCTAGAACGAGTGCTCTACGCCACGGTGGAACTGTGGTCACGGTGCTCTGCTGCTGACCTCTGCTGCGATATGATCATAAAAGACGCCGTATAGTGGAAGGCTCCGGAAACTAGCTGGTGTTCTTCAACATGTACTGGCATCGCATCGTACACGGGCTACTATTTTGCCACTACCGAAATGCGACCACCGTGGCTGGCATAGAACCCGCGACCTTCGCGACAGCAAACCGCAACCGAGCACCTTATCCACTGATCCACCGAAGCGGACTACATGCTGCAATGGCGGTGATAATTAAAAGGCTGCGTATAGCATCTTTCCCCTAAAGGACGCCATGTTAGGCTTACGCGACGTGCATGTTTCACAAGCCAGAGCAATGGATTCGCGTCTGACCGGAACGAAGGGATTCAGGCACACAAAACACGTCTTTAGACTGCTCAAAGCTCATCAAAATACAAGGTCTAGGAACCGAGTGCCGGTGGGGCTGCATTACTTCCACGGTGACGGGACGAAAATATAAACACAAATAACCGTGTACTATTGTTCGAGCCAGTTCCACAAACTCTCTGCTGTGAACCGAGACTTTTCATCTGCATGGTCATAAGTTTAGTCCCTAAAGATTTCAGTGTTAATCATTACGAACAAGTTCACAACGCACTCACAATTGCTTTTATTATATCGTACACGTGATTTATTTGATCAGCGAGCATAAGACAAAATTGCAAATTCCAGTATAGTGCGTTGCAAAAAAAGAAAATCGCAACACCACTATTACCTATAGAGAAATGTCTTTTTCCTTTATTTTTATGAAGAACATGTATGTAAACCTGTATGTTAAAAATATCTGTGCACATGAGCGTGCGCGATTAATATTATTATTATTATTATTATTATATTATTATTATTATTATTATTATTATTATTATTATTATTATTATTATTATTATTATTATTATTATTATTATTATTATTATTATTATTATTATTATTATTATTATTATTATTATTATTATTATTATTATTATTATTATTATTATTATTATTATTATTATTATTGCGAAAGATGGTTCGCGAGATTGCAGGGGCGCTTGGACTCGGCCAGTATATAGTTCGGTGCGCTGCGCAGAAGCTCTCCGCATGCCAACAGCAACACACACCTTTCTCGCTGTTCGCAAAGACTTCCGGCACCGCCCGTTAAAGCGACACGCCGTTAAACTCGGCGTCGGCGAAACGAAAGCGCCGGTGCAGCAATAGATCGCCGTCGAGGGGGGAGCGCGCAGCAGAGAGCCCTGACAGGTATACCTGTCTCCAAATACGGCTCGCACCTGGAAACGCCGACACTGTGTTTAGAAAAGGTGGTTAACGATTTTGAGTACTTGGTACTCTGTGCTATGGGAGATCATAAAGCCGTCCCGCGGGCCTCACGCTTGATGAGGCCGTGTCGACGAAATTTACGCTTTGTTCGGCGTAGCCGTTCGAAGCCTGGCGGACATAAGTGTACTATAATTCTGCTAAGGCTTTCTTGGAAACGACACTCTCGTTAATTAAGTGGTACCGTAGGGTATACGAGGACGGTGATACCAATGCAGGGTGACTAATGTTGTTGTTGTTATTATTAAGCCTGTTTTCACAAAAATCTCTCTCTCTGTGTGTGTAGGAGGAGGTAAATTTTGTGGGTAACATAATGAAGATAGGGCTTATTTTAATATAGTTTTTAGCCCCAACTTAGGCAACGATATTGTTACGTAAAGTTAGACGAGATGTGACTGTTAGTGAGTGTATTGACCCCGACCAAGACGGAGAACAGCACGCACAGCTGGCAAGCCAGACCTCTTCGTCGTGTTCTGTACGCAGAACGGTTCACCCTTCATGCGCTAGCTGCGTAGCATTACCCCCGGCTGTAAAAGCGCCCTCTCGGTGCACTTTATACGGGGTCTTCAGGAGGAGGGCGGTATAGTTTCAGCCTACTGACGTGGACTGCATGCATACGTCACTATAGGGGTGTTTGCAGACAGGTTACAACAGGATCGAGGGTGGTATAGTTTCAGCCTACTGACATGGATTACGTCATTGGTGGTTTTTGCAGACAGGTTACAGAAGGAGGGCGGTATAGTTTCAGCCTACTGACGTGGACTGCATGCATACGTCACTATAGGGGTGTTTGCAGACAGGTTACAACAGGATCGAGGGCGGTATAGTTTCAGCCTACTGACATGGATTACGTCATTGGTGGTTTTTGCAGACAGGTTACAGAAGGAGGGCGGTATAGTTTCAGCCTACTGACGTGGACTGCATGCATACGCCACTATTGGGGTGTTTGCAGACAGGTTACAACAGGATCGAGGGCGGTATAGTTTCAGCCTACTGACATGGATTACGTCATTGGTGGTTTTTGCAGACAGGTTACAGAAGGAGGGCGGTATAGTTTCAGCCTACTGACGTGGACTGCATGCATACGTCACTATAGGGGTGTTTGCAGACAGGTTACAACAGGATCGAGGGCGGTATAGTTTCAGCCTACTGACATGGATTACGTCATTGGTGGTTTTTGCAGACAGGTTACAGAAGGAGGGCGGTATAGTTTCAGCCTACTGACGTGGACTGCATGCATACGTCACTATAGGGGTGTTTGCAGACAGGTTACAACAGGATCGAGGGCGGTATAGTTTCAGCCTACTGACGTGGATTACGTCATTGGTGGTTTTTGCAGACAGGTTACAGAAGGAGGGCGGTATAGTTTCAGCCTACTGACGTGGACTGCATGCATACGTCACTATAGGGGTGTTTGCAGACAGGTTACAACAGGATCGAGGGCGGTATAGTTTCAGCCTACTGACATGGATTACGTCATTGGTGGTTTTTGCAGACAGGTTACAGAAGGAGGGCGGTATAGTTTCAGCCTATACTGACGTGGACTGCATACGTCACTGAGGCTGTTTGCAGACAGGTTACAACAGGATCGAGGGCGGTATAGTTTCAGCCTACTGACATGGATTACGTCATTGGTGGTTTTTGCAGACAGGTTACAGAAGGAGGGCGGTATAGTTTCAGCCTACTGACGTGGACTGCATGCATACATCACTATAGGGGTGTTTGCAGACAGGTTACAACAGGATCGAGGGTGGTATAGTTTCAGCCTACTGACATGGATTACGTCATTGGTGGTTTTTGCAGACAGGTTACAGAAGGAGGGCGGTATAGTTTCAGCCTATACTGACGTGGACTGCATACGTCACTGAGGCTGTTTGCAGACAGGTTACAACAGGATCGAGGGCGGTATAGTTTCAGCCTACTGACATGGATTACGTCATTGGTGGTTTTTGCAGACAGGTTACAGAAGGAGGGCGGTATAGTTTCCGCCTATACTGACGTGGACTGCATACGTCACTGAGGCTGTTTGCAGACAGGTTACAACAGGATCGAGGGCGGTATAGTTTCAGCCTACTGACATGGATTACGTCATTGGTGGTTTTTGCAGACAGGTTACAGAAGGAGGGCGGTATAGTTTCAGCCTACTGACGTGGACTGCATGCATACGTCACTATAGGGGTGTTTGCAGACAGGTTACAACAGGATCGAGGGCGGTATAGTTTCAGCCTACTGACATGGATTACGTCATTGGTGGTTTTTGCAGACAGGTTACAGAAGGAGGGCGGTATAGTTTCAGCCTACTGACGTGGACTGCATGCATACGTCACTATAGGGGTGTTTGCAGACAGGTTACAACAGGATCGAGGGCGGTATAGTTTCAGCCTACTGACGTGGATTACGTCATTGGTGGTTTTTGCAGACAGGTTACAGAAGGAGGGCGGTATAGTTTCAGCCTACTGACGTGGACTGCATGCATACGTCACTATAGGGGTGTTTGCAGACAGGTTACAACAGGATCGAGGGCGGTATAGTTTCAGCCTACTGACATGGATTACGTCATTGGTGGTTTTTGCAGACAGGTTACAGAAGGAGGGCGGTATAGTTTCAGCCTATACTGACGTGGACTGCATACGTCACTGAGGCTGTTTGCAGACAGGTTACAACAGGATCGAGGGCGGTATAGTTTCAGCCTACTGACATGGATTACGTCATTGGTGGTTTTTGCAGACAGGTTACAGAAGGAGGGCGGTATAGTTTCAGCCTACTGACGTGGACTGCATGCATACGTCACTATAGGGGTGTTTGCAGACAGGTTACAACAGGATCGAGGGCGGTATAGTTTCAGCCTACTGACATGGATTACGTCATTGGTGGTTTTTGCAGACAGGTTACAGAAGGAGGGCGGTATAGTTTCAGCCTACTGACGTGGACTGCATGCATACGTCACTATAGGGGTGTTTGCAGACAGGTTACAACAGGATCGAGGGCGGTATAGTTTCAGCCTACTGACATGGATTACGTCATTGGTGGTTTTTGCAGACAGGTTACAGAAGGAGGGCGGTATAGTTTCAGCCTACTGACGTGGACTGCATGCATACGCCACTATTGGGGTGTTTGCAGACAGGTTACAACAGGATTGAGGGCGGTATAGTTTCAGCCTACTGACATGGATTACGTCATTGGTGGTTTTTGCAGACAGGTTACAGAAGGAGGGCGGTATAGTTTCAGCCTACTGACGTGGACTGCATGCATACGTCACTATAGGGGTGTTTGCAGACAGGTTACAACAGGATCGAGGGCGGTATAGTTTCAGCCTACTGACATGAATTACGTCATTGGTGGTTTTTGCAGACAGGTTACAGAAGGAGGGCGGTATAGTTTCAGCCTACTGACGTGGACTGCATGCATACGCCACTATTGGGGTGTTTGCAGACAGGTTACAACAGGATCGAGGGCGGTATAGTTTCAGCCTACTGACATGGATTACGTCATTGGTGGTTTTTGCAGACAGGTTACAGAAGGAGGGCGGTATGGTTTCAGCCTACTGACGTGGACTGCATGCATACGCCACTATTGGGGTGTTTGCAGACAGGTTACAACAGGATCGAGGGCGGTATAGTTTCAGCCTACTGACATGGATTACGTCATTGGTGGTTTTTGCAGACAGGTTACAGAAGGAGGGCGGTATAGTTTCAGCCTACTGACGTGGACTGCATGCATACGCCACTATTGGGGTGTTTGCAGACAGGTTACAACAGGATCGAGGGCGGTATAGTTTCAGCCTACTGACATGGATTACGTCATTGGTGGTTTTTGCAGACAGGTTACAGAAGGAGGGCGGTATAGTTTCAGCCTACTGACGTGGACTGCATGCATACGTCACTATAGGGGTGTTTGCAGACAGGTTACAACAGGATCGAGGGCGGTATAGTTTCAGCCTACTGACATGGATTACGTCATTGGTGGTTTTTGCAGACAGGTTACAGAAGGAGGGCGGTATAGTTTCAGCCTACTGACGTGGACTGCATGCATACGTCACTATAGGGGTGTTTGCAGACAGGTTACAACAGGATCGAGGGCGGTATAGTTTCAGCCTACTGACATGGATTACGTCATTGGTGGTTTTTGCAGACAGGTTACAGAAAGAGGGCGGTATAGTTTCAGCCTACTGACGTGGACTGCATGCATACGTCACTATAGGGGTGTTTGCAGACAGGTTACAACAGGATCGAGGGCGGTATAGTTTCAGCCTACTGACATGGATTACGTCATTGGTGGTTTTTGCAGACAGGTTACAGAAGGAGGGCGGTATAGTTTCAGCCTACTGACGTGGACTGCATGCATACGTCACTATAGGGGTGTTTGCAGACAGGTTACAACAGGATCGAGGGCGGTATAGTTTCAGCCTACTGACATGGATTACGTCATTGGTGGTTTTTGCAGACAGGTTACAGAAGGAGGGCGGTATAGTTTCAGCCTACTGACGTGGACTGCATGCATACGCCACTATTGGGGTGTTTGCAGACAGGTTACAACAGGATCGAGGGTGGTTTAGTTTCAGCCTACTGACATGGATTACGTCATTGGTGGTTTTTGCAGACAGGTTACAGAAGGAGGGCGGTATGGTTTCAGCCTATACTGACGTGGACTGCATACGTCACTGAGGCTGTTTGCAGACAGGTTAGTCTCGGAGACTGGAACGGCCTCATAGGTAACTTACGTTACCCGTCGTGTGATACGATGAGATCTCTTGCATACCGAGACGACTTCTCCGACAATCCAACACGATGAACTGGGCACCAGAGAAGAACCCGGGTGAGAAGTCAACGTCGACATGCTTGCTGTCACAGAGAGCCTTCTGGGCTGCTTGTAAAGCCAACAGTTTAGAGCGGGCGATCTGACGTGCATGCATGAGCGATAGCATCACGTGTGTATTCGCTCGGCGGAAGTGTAGTCCGACGCTGCAACTATATATAGAGAGTTACTGTATATGCTTCCTTTAGAAAGGTATAGCGTATGCAGTAACTCTAGCTGACACATATGGATGTCACATTGACGTAGCGAAAGGGGGGGGGGGATGTTAACCTCCCTGCGTATATATACACGCACGAACATTCATAAAGCACGGTTGAACGCCCTGTCACCCCCTACCACCCCCCTATCCCGACAAAACATTTCTGCCTACGTCCCTGATGCTTCACGATGAGACACTGAAGTTTCTTAAGTTTATCACAAGCGTGTACCGGGAAGAAGAAAAAAAAGACACGGGGCAGTTGGCAAAGCCCCTTTGAACAATGTTCGGGCATCGAGTGAATTCCAAGCCCATACGATATGCCGATCACGGCGAGCGCGTGCATGGGCCGACTGTTTAAAGCGTTTGACGGCTTTGCTGAGGCTCGGCTTCGCAAAGGCTGGCTACATAACGTCATGCCCGCACTTTACTTTATAGCGACGTCACGAAACCGCTCCGACGCTGCTGTCGTCAGGAGGAAGCCTATACGGCTGAATGGCGCCAGGTGCACGTGTATGAAAACGCAATGACGTCATCATCATGATCATCCCATTCTACGTACACTCGAGAACGAAAGGCCCGACGATCTCCAATTTCCGCGATCCTGTGAGAGAATAACAGGGCTAGTGTGTAATTTATGGCTGCGAACTATATGCTGACGTACCTTCGTGTGGACTGTAACGACAATCTATAGGATTTTCATGCGAACAAGGGCAATGTGAACGTGTTTGCTTCAGTTGTTCATAACTACAGCACTTTCGCACTTAATTACGTACGAGTTTCGCGTGGCTGCGTCTCCTATATTTCAACAACTTGCAGAGCACTTTGGCTACGAACTTCACCTTGTTCGACCGTTGGCGACACTGTGTGTGTATGAGGCTAAGATCGGCATGTCTGCAGCCAGTACTTACACCGAGCATGCATTCAATTTATTTTGGCTTTGCAACGGACATGACGCAATTGTAGCATGCCGCTTACCTCGCCCAGAGTTGTGTGCAGGTGTCTGTAGTCACGCCAACGTCGGCGTCGACCCATTCACGCCGTAGTAAAGTTTTCACTGCAAATTGCGTACGCTCCTCCTGGATAACCACGACTGTTTGTTATGAAACCTTCACGTATATGCATTGCGCATAAAAAACAGCCAAGCACTTCATGGACTCTTGAGAGTGCTTTCTGGATGTGGTTTACGAGCACCAGATTTCAGAACGCACGTTGAAATTTAAGAAAAAAAGAAATGAATAAAAGAAACGCATAGATCATGTGCTCTATATCATGCAATCTTTTACAGCTCGAACAACGCACAAAGTTTCATGCTATAGGACCGGTCGTTTATCAACACGAAGCGATCGTGTCAGCAATGGTGTCACGTGCGGCGTATTGTCAAGTTTGCCACAGCGCTAATCAGACCAACCATTACATGCGCTGCATCGGTAGTTACGTGCAGCGAAGCTGAAACTACGGGCGCCCGGACAAAACAAAGGGACAAGCACATCTACGTCTATCCGAACACATTTGTTCTTTTTCTATCTCTTTTTGGTTCTCCTTTCTCTGGTCGTCCTGCAGTTACTGTGCTTTTTTTTTTTATTAATTGTACTCGCAGTCTTGTCCTAGCTGCACGGAACTGTACGGTGTAGACGTGCACGCTTTAGTATCGGCCTTGCTGATAAAGGAGGGCCGACAAACATGAACTATATAAGCCCGCTCAGGACGTCCTTGGCGTCGAGCGCACGCTGTTTTAAACAGGCAGGAAGCACAGCAGTGAAAGTCACAGATCCGAGCATCGCACGCAGGCTATTGATAACTACATTGTTTCTCTCTCTATTTAATTTTTTTAGCAAGGGCGTCGGAACTAATATGGGAATGGAAAATCGGTGCAGTAACGAGATCCATTATGAAACACGCAGTTTCTGTTCCGCAGTTGGCGGCCTCATGAGGCACCTAGCGAAAAAAAAAAGAAAAAAAAAATGTTCGAGACACGCCGTCAAGTCTGTGTAGTTAACTGATGTAATTATGAAGAACATAAAAAGGAAATGTGGGGGACAAAGTCAGTTACGTGTGGACCACGGGCTGCTGATGTAAGGTGGTCTCGAAGCCAGCTCTCGTTATTTTCTAGATAACCGGTCGGCAACTTATTGAGGCGGAGGGCCAAAAGTTGCACGAAGCCGGCACAGCCGGGGGCCGGGAGGCGTATATGAGAATGGTAGGGAGAGGGTCGGTAAAGAAACTATTCGGCCAATTGTCCTTAATGTACAAAACTGGAATAGATATCCTGTTTATATTCAGCACACGTGTCACAAGGCCGCGATTTCCAAACATGACTACATTAAAAGAAGAAGACCAATCAATACGCAGCCTTTGGTACTGGGCATTCTTAGCCAACTCGCAAACATCTAATCTTTAACTTTTTTGAACCTGTGCAAATAAAGTGAAGATGTTATCCGGCTCAGTGTGGCGACGGGCGACAATGCCCATTGAAAGCGATCTTTGTTTCTATCCAACCCAATTTGAGGCCAGAACTGCCATGTCGGCCTTCAGGTAGGAAGTGACGAAGAAGAGAGGGTGACTCGGACGTACGTGCCAAGGGGCCGCACAATATACTGCTCCGCGGGCCACACGTTGCCGACCTTTGGTCTAAATGACATTCAATGTTGTAGCCTTCGTTGCACAGCACAAAGTTGGTGGAATACTAAACTTGTAAAAAAAAAAAGGAAGACAGAGAGAGAGAGAGAGAGAGAGAGAGAGAGAGAGAAAGAAGGAAGAAAAAAAATGAGCTCGTTGCCGTGAACTTGGCGATCGATACAGCGTTGGGAAGCTCACTCTCGAAAGTAGGTTATGAAGGCTCGGACGATGCTGACAGATGTAATCAGCTTCTTGTGCGTCGCGCAATATATTAACGTTTCGTTTCAGCAACGCGGCGCGCACGTGTCACCTATATGTTCCCGCTTTGACGCGAGGAACGATGTCGCGACAGTTACATTTCACGACTTCTGCGCCACGATCGAAACGCGTATTCACCTCATCGTCATTTTTTTACGTGCATTACCGGCGAACGGATCCGTGCGGAAAAGTCACGTGCAAGATTTTTATTTTATTTATTTATTTATTTATTTATTTATTTTAACAGAGAAGGGACGATTGCGTTCCGCGTATAATCAGTTCGCGTCGGGTGACGACTGGCCGGAAAAGGCGGCCCAGCCGTTCCACGGAAGCGGTGACGGATGATTACGAAACTGAGATTGACGCGTGATCGGCAGAGATGGCCCCTTCAAACTCACGGCTTGATCAGTACGACTCCCTCCGTGCTATACGACTGCTTTTTTTGCAGTACGTCTGCAGTTGTTTGCGAAAGTGCGCATGATTGCGTTCGCTCAACCACTTAACACACACTGAAGGAAAGCGCTGAAGTCGGTTACAAAAGAATGTGTAAAATGTCCACCCCAACAGCGCGCCGCTATCCGTCACTTCAAAAGAGTCTTTCCAAGTGGTTTCTGTACTAAGCATGCGTATTTTTTTTCTGCAATCGCAACTGCTACGCATATTAAGAATTTAAAGTAGAAATTTCGTAGTACCCGCTTTAAATATTACGTTTGGCTGATGGTGTCATCCATTGGCAGATTCGGAGCACTTCCGGTGCTACTTCCTTATGCTCCATGCAAAGCAAGTATATTCCATCGGCAGATTGAGAGCCGCTCCCTGTATGTTTCATTTGCAGATCTGGAGCAGCTCCGTCAAGAAATCCACTCCGCGGAACATCTTTTTTCTACTACGCGAAAATCGGCGGATTCGACCGGACGTCGCAGGCATCCCGTGCCTTGAAACGGTGCCAACTTTGGACGGACGCCGGTCGCGTCAGTTGCGCCTCGCGTCGGAGCTCACGTTTTGCTAACGTGGCGTCGTTATGCCCCGTGTTCCCACGCGCGCATCGTGTTCCAATATTGTGACCCTGCCATTTGCTCTGGGAGGTGTTGAGAAACGACGGGCCTATCCCGCCGAAGCCACCACTGTTGCGAAAGACGGCGACGCCAACACGGCCCCGGAGGCGCCACTGCTTTCAACTCCGCCGGGAAGGTCACCAGCCGTTTGGTAGCGTAAGTTTATCAGCTCGCGACTGCTTCTGCGCAGAGCTGATAAGACGAGCGGACGAGACGACGGTGAGTTAAACAAGGTTTATGTACAGCATATATACAGAGGCGTTACAATTTCGGCACTGGGGCCGACAGAGACTCGAAGAGCCGAGCTCTTCTCTCTAACACATAGTTCAGCCTTTCGCCTAAGACCGCTGACTCACACACATGTCGGCACTCCGACACGGGGACGCCTCTCACATAGGACCGCCGATCGCGACGCGCCGCAGGGCTTCTTTTATTTACACCGGGTCCAACCAAAGTGTCCAATCAGAAGCGCCGCTGGTCGTCCGGGCAGATTCCGCCAATGGGGGTCGCCGCGCCATGCGTCAGACCACCAGGCACGAGAACGCCGGCTCGCTGTCACGTGCGCAACTGACTCACTGCACGTGGGCCAGAGGAGCGCCGCGCGTGTTCACGCCGTCGAGGTGATCGCGCCAGGCAGACTGCGGGCTGGCCTTGACCCAGATTGCCTTTTTCAGAGGCACGGTCGTTTGACGAGGACTCGCTGGCATAACAGCACCCCCGCCGCCAGACAATGCACCGGAAAGACGAGCTGCTTCCACGGGGCTCGGATGTCAGGTGCGCTCGTTCGCCAGGTCCCTCCAGGTTCGCCTCCAGGGCCATGGGGAGACTACAGCTCCAGACTGTTCCGGGAACACATCCCATTTTGACGACGGATCCCAGCTCCACGGGCTGGTCGCCACAACTTGCTGGCCAACTTCGCTCGTCTCTTCCGACCATCTTCGGTTTCAGCACTTGTCGATGGTTCTGCAACTTGCTAAGAACGGTTCGACAACAGACAACACACGACACAAGCAAGTGCCCTCGGTCACCCAACAGAACACCAGACAAAGTATAGAACAACAAATACCTATCTACGTGTCTATCGGAATTTCGTTCCCTCTACATCAAGAGGCACATGTGGGACAAAAGACTCCTAAAGTAAGAACTTGAATTTTTCACAATTACAACCCCGCAACGAATTAGAATACCACATAAAGTTGGCCCCTTGAGATCACTCTGAACGAGAGCGCTCAGGCCAGGTCGTGATGAGGTCAAAATTTTGGCCCCGAATCGCCAGCCAGAAACCGAAAGGTTGAGAAGGTACTAACTAAACGCACTGCTCAATGCACCTGCATTAACGTTTAGCCTTCCTTTTTTTGTAGCGAACGTCAAAGTTGCGCTGTGGAGCAACATGCTCCACCTCAGTAACCGGCCACTTTTAGGCGACGATACCTATGCGGCACCGAGAGCGGCTCACACTTGCGACGTTCCACAGGAGAACAACGATACGGCTTGCTACGGATTGACTCCTCACCGCTTAGCTCGATATCGTGTTCGATCACCCTCATGTTTCCGGGGCAGTCCGAAAACACGTCTTCAAACTCGGAAACAATCTTTCTCAGGTCCTCTTTCTCAGGTCCTCCTTCACTTACGCTAGGCTCTAGGTTTATCTGCTCCCGGATTACTTTCGATCCCCCTTCAATTACCTCACTAGAACTCAAAATTTCTGCTTCCTCTTCCTTTGAAGCATTCAACAACAGATTTACGACCGCTTGAGGTTGAACGTATGGTTTCATCAAGTTGTAAATTTTGTCCGGCCGCCTTCCTAATTTCACTTCATAATTTGTATCGCAAGGCTTCGATAATACTTTGGCGGGCCCTTCCCAATCAACCTCAAGCTTGTTCCTTTTGGATGGCTGCAGCCGCATTACCTGATTATCAACTTCAAAAGCGCGCTTCTTCCCCGATTTCTCGTAGTGCTCCTTCGACAGCACTTTTGCCGTGTTTTTCTGGCTTTCCACGAGCGCTTCAATTTGGCTTTCCACTAGCGCTTCAATTTGGCTTTCCACTAGCGCTTCAATCGAGAGATCCTCACGCTGCCCTCGAATGAGCGTCTCTCGATCAACTCTCGGCAGCTCGCTCCAACTTTCCGCTACAGGCGAGAGCGTTGCAACCCTCTCGCTCTGACTCAATGGCGCCACGTCGTCTCCCCCAGCGCATACCGCGCCCGCCGCTCCCGCGACGGGCCGCTCGCGTGACTGCTCACATGACTCATGCGGAAAATTTCCTTTCTGGGGTTCCGTCGACCCGCCGACAAGGTCACTTGAGAGTTCACCGCATGGAACCAAGTCAAGCTTCCGCGAAAGCTTTCGCGCTTGCGATCGCGTGGGAGCCATGCACGCTAAGTTGGGGAAGAACGATTTGCCCTGCTCTTTGAGAAGCTGCTCCGAGTTGTTGGAGAAAAGATAAGAAAAACGACCATTCAGCGCGGCAGACACAGCCGCTTCGGTGCAAAGCTTACCGAACGGGCCTTCAATGACAACGGCGGCGATTGGTAAGCGAACACTCTGCTCCTCGGCGACTTGCCTGATCCACGCGCATTCTCCTGTGAAGTCATCCGGAGACACCAATGAAGGATGGACAACGTCCATGGTTGCCGCTGAGTCTCTAAGTGCTCGGCACGTTTTCTCATTGACCCTAATTTCTTGGAGATACGGCTCCAACAACCGCATGTTTTTTTCTGATTCTCGGATCGTTGCGAAGGCAAATTTTTCCTGACAGTTTCTCGCGATGTGCCCTTCCTTTTTACAGTTGTAGCAGATTAGCGGCTTCCGTTTGTTTTCCGGTTCTAATGCCTGTGTGGTAGAAACCTCACTCGATTTCTCCGCTTCTGTTTGCCCTTCCCCTACACTGTCCTTCGTAAGAGACGGGTCCTTCTTGAAATTACGGTGCGGAGCGGGTTTCCGTTGATCAGGTTTCCTTGAAAAGCCCTCTTTCCTTTCATCCTTTTCAACGCGCGCTGCCCTGCTATGCAACTTTCGGCGAGTATAATACTCCTCAGCTAACTCAGCTGCCTTGTCTAACTGTACGTCCCCAAGTCTGTCCTGCAGCCAAAGTTTGACATCCTCCTCGATGCAGCGGTAGAATTGCTCCAATGCAACGCATTCCACCACTTTATCGCGGTCGTCATAAACACCTTCGCCCTTGAGCCATTCAATTAAATCGGCTTTAAGACGAAACGCGAAGTCAACGTGTGACTCATTCCCCTTTTCAGCATACCGGAACCTTTGTCTGAAAGCCTCGGGTGACAACTTATAACGTCTCAAGAGCACTTCCTTAACCTCGTCATAGCTCTCAAACGCTTCCCTAGACAAGCAAGTTATCGCGTCGGACACTTCGCCGGGAAGAAGAGCTAGCAGGTTCCGCGCCCAAAGACACCGCTCCAAAGCATTTCGCTCACAGACGTGTTCAAACTTGACGAGATACTTCGCCATGTCCTCGCCTACTACGAACGGTGGCAGTTGGTCCCGAATTCTGAAACCGCTGACCTGAATCGTCGGAGAAGCTACGCTAGGCGCCTGCGAACACTGTAGGATTGCCAATTCTAGTCGTTTCAACTCTAGGCGCTCTTGTCTCTCGGCCTCCTCGCGCTCGCGAGCTTCTCGCCTTTCTTCACGTTCGCGAGCTTCGCGCCTTTCAGCCTCCTCACGTTCGCGAGCTTCTACTTCTCGCCTTTCAGCCTCCTCACGGCGTGCTTTGATATCCACCCAGGCCTCATCGACTTCCTCAGCCGACACTCCCTCATCCTTCATGATCTCAAGGATCGCTTGCTTTCGTTTCGCACGGCCCAAAGTAATGCCGAGTTCCTCACAAATTTCGATGAGTTCCTTCACTTTAAGGTTTTCCATCGTTCACACTAGCCTCTTGCTGTTTCCCCTGTTAAGAATCTACTTGCCGTACCCACTATAAGCCTACTAGCAAGACGCGCAAGCAATTTTTCACACTCCCGTGTTTACCCCCTCCGCATTAACTTTGGTTTCAAAGCGCTTCGACTTGGCTTGAAACGATCAAAGCTCACTTCAATGCTTCACACAGCCCTTCTCTAAACTACTACAACCTGAGCTAGAGTAGTCTGGTGAACTGAGGGGAAAACATCAGGCACTCACCGCATCGATGTCGCTGACGCCGGCCGATCCCGCAGCTGCCAACCACTGTTGAGAAACGACGGGCCTATCCCGCCGAAGCCACCACTGTTGCGAAAGACGGCGACGCCAACACGGCCCCGGAGGCGCCACTGCTTTCAACTCCGCCGGGAAGGTCACCAGCCGTTTGGTAGCGTAAGTTTATCAGCTCGCGACTGCTTCTGCGCAGAGCTGATAAGACGAGCGGACGAGACGACGGTGAGTTAAACAAGGTTTATGTACAGCATATATACAGAGGCGTTACAATTTCGGCACTGGGGCCGACAGAGACTCGAAGAGCCGAGCTCTTCTCTCTAACACATAGTTCAGCCTTTCGCCTAAGACCGCTGACTCACACACATGTCGGCACTCCGACACGGGGACGCCTCTCACATAGGACCGCCGATCGCGACGCGCCGCAGGGCTTCTTTTATTTACACCGGGTCCAACCAAAGTGTCCAATCAGAAGCGCCGCTGGTCGTCCGGGCAGATTCCGCCAATGGGGGTCGCCGCGCCATGCGTCAGACCACCAGGCACGAGAACGCCGGCTCGCTGTCACGTGCGCAACTGACTCACTGCACGTGGGCCAGAGGAGCGCCGCGCGTGTTCACGCCGTCGAGGTGATCGCGCCAGGCAGACTGCGGGCTGGCCTTGACCCAGATTGCCTTTTTCAGAGGCACGGTCGTTTGACGAGGACTCGCTGGCATAACAGAGGCCGTGTTGACCAGCTCAGACCCAGTCGTCCAGTTAAGGGTCGTGGAGTGGGCAACACAGGTCGCCGCCAACCTTGGGTTGATGGCCATCTAACACGGAATCATCCTCAGTTGCTTTCTGACGAAATAAAGTTTTTCCATCCATCCATCCAGAAGATGGAACGCGCGTGTTCTGTTGGTACAGATTCCCTTCTGTTGCCCTCCGCCAGAGACTCCGGCGCAGAGTTCGTGGTTCACTCCGAATTCGCCGATGAATGACGCCATAAGTTAGCGATGATGAAATATTTGCTCAAATTTGACAAAAAGATTAAGTTTTTGACCAAAAACACGTGGCACTGACATGAGGCCTTACGGGAACATCATTGACCTGAAATACACGAAAGGTGTTTGCACGAGGGGACAGATAGAAGCGTGGCAGCTTGGGCTAGTTGGTATGGCATGACGATAGTTATAGCGCGAGAACAAAACGACGACACAGAGACAAGAAGAACAGAAGAAGAAGCGCACGTGTCTTCCGTGTCCTTCTTGTCTCTGTGTCGTCGCTTTGTTCTCGCGCTATAACTATCGTCGGGACAGATAGAGTGCGCTGATCTAAAGCATTCACAATTCATTCTAAACATATATTATCCCTATATTGGAGAGGCACAGATGTACACGGCGCCCATATACTTATTCTTATGCAGCAAACCAGCTCTAAATGAACTTACCGATAAACCGCGCTATAAATTAATTCAGACCGCTAAACTGTCACTTGAAAAATACGCAGTGCTAGGTTCCTTGTAGGTCAATATTTTACCGAAATTGTGAATGAGAGGGAAGATCGAAGCACCGTGCAGAAACACGCTGCCGATTGATTTATCTCATCTGTGTGTTCTAGATATAAATCAGTTAGAAGTACACGCGCCTTTCCAGGCGTTGCTTCTTTTCTCCTTCATCACTTGCTGCCTTACTGCAGTTTTCGCAAAAGCAAGTGCTCTTTCAAAATGACAATACATAAGAGCGCGAAATTCTTTTTTTTTTCCACGAGTTCAACACATAGTGCGCGGTAGTGTAGTATGTTGTGAAATGCATTTCATGTTGTTGAATTTGTCTTTTAAAAAGAGACTTGTGTCTTATAATCGAATATGATATTTACAAGTGGGAAGTGTTCATACATGTTGTATATACGTGGCTCCGAGGGCATAGTAAATCGACCAATAGTATCACTTTTTAATGAATGAATGAATCAATCAATCAATCAATGAATCAATCAATCAATGAAGTTCCCAGCTTATGCATTCAGCGTCACGGTACTTCAGCGCATGACACCACTGACTGCATAAACGTTTTCTCGCATTCCGACCCGAAAAGCACTGGCAAGATTGAACGATCGTATTGCTTTATAGCACAACGTACACAACCACTCGCTACCGATAATCCGCTGGTCCATATAATCCATAGCAGGCTACATGTCGTCTATAAATCTGTAATGTCGAGGGCTGCTAGTTTGCGGACATTGAAGGGACACAAAGAGCAAGACAATTTTTCGCGTATTAGTAGAGTACAATTTCCCAAGCCCGCAAGCAACGCTCTTACCGCCGCGACACGACGCTTAATTGGTTAGAGAGAAAAACGCGCGAAAATAAAATGCAGACGGAAGCGCCACCTCGAGATTTCCGAACCAAACACGTCGTAAACTTTGAAGGCGTCTACTGTGGGTCCTACGACGCTTCTGATCTACAAAACTGAAGCACATTGTCATCTGCGGATGCCGTAGACCTAGCATACCAAGTCTCAGAGAGAGAGAGAGAGATAAATAGAGAGGAAAGGCAGGGAGGTTAACCAAGCTTGGCTCGGTTGGCTACCCTACACTCGGGGTGGATGAAAAGGAGAATAATAGAACGGAAAGAGATAGAAAAGAAGAGGAGTAAGAAAGACAAGTATGAATAGTCACCTCGAGACTACACAGCACGGTCTCGCACAGTTCTTTCACAAGCGGTCGCAGAAAATTTCATCGAGCCAATGTCGCGAAAATATCAAAAAATAAAATTTAAAATATGTTACGTCACACGTTGAGATTTAGGCGCGAAATTTAGAAATGAAAGTTAAACCTTGATTTCCCTCGCTAATACTGAACGTATGGCAGTGAAACTTATGTCACTGGAGTTCTTTGAGTGCAGTTTTTCAATCTAAACAAAGTCATTGTTTCCCTTTAGTGTCCCCTTAGGCGGAGTTCACAGTAAGTGACCGTTTTGTCGTTTCGACGTGACTTACTGTCATGAATAAGCTCGATACTCCTATTTAATGACAGCTTTAGCACTAATGTATACTATCTACCACAATCTATCTGTCTAATCATGACAGCGTTCGTGCATGGAAAAGACTTACATCCTATATACGCCGCTTAATTACCATCTACGACGCTTCCGTAATTTACGTTGCACATCGCACGTACGACAAATATCTCGAGCGAACTGCACTTGAAGCTTGTCTTCGTTAGAACTATATATACAAATGTGCACACTAGTCTTTGCACTGAGCACATATACTCGTAGATACATGTTCTCCAACACGATGGTGCATTGGTGCACAACCATAGCCCATCCGCGACGCTTCCATTCAGTTGAACGTCGAGCACTGCAATATTAATCTACTGGTCACGCTTTTCTAGTGACCTATTCTTGCAACGGGGAGATGCTGGGGAACGGCTGTACTTCGTTGGGGGTATGCAAATGCTCAACAATCGTGCTCTTGAAGCTTTAAGTGAATAAATAAATACAACCAAGCAGACAAATACCCACGGTACAGTCGACAGATGAACAGCAAAGTGACGAACTATAACCGGACAAGTTGTCAAGTTCGACATTACGCGAAGCGGAAGGGGAAAAGGACGATTGAAGAACAAAAGGACGGGCGCTAAGCGACGATTGAGAATTTTTTTTTATTATTGTTTGCTCGTGTAGTGACATCTTTATTTGCATGTGAGTTTGAAGTGGAAAACACTCCCGCTGTCAGTAAAAGCGTTCGCCCTGCGTCCTTCAGAGGTTCGTGGCGGCCGTTCGCGCTTTACGTAATAATGAACTGAAGAAAAATGAAAATCGTAATTGGCGCAATCGTGTCAATGAATTTCTTACACCGGGTTAACGAATAAAGAATGAAATCATAAGTACATACATAGATAAACAAAATTAAGTGTCAGCTGCTGAGTGGCAATGAGCTGTTCCTACAGGAAGAGGGAGAGGAGATTTATTTACGTTTGTGACGACGCTATAAAGAACCAGCCGCAGCAGCCTCCAACGGACGTGGATGTCGCATGGGTAAGGTCCCTAATCAGTATTTACTTGTCACTCGCACATTAATCTTTTTTTCTTAGCCAGTGCTATGAACATAATCGTCCATTTAATCGTAACATTAGTTAATCGTACAGTCAAGCTTTCCTCGTCTTCTGATTGATTGATACGTGGGGTTTAACGTCCCAAAACCACCACATGATTATGAGAGGCGCCGTAGTAGAGGGCTCCGAAAGTTTCGACCACCCGGGGTTCTTTAACGTGCACCCAAATCTGAACACACGGGCGTATACAGCATTTTCGCCTCCACCGAAAATGCAGCCTCCGCAGCCGGGATTCGATCCCGCGACCTGTGGATCCGCAGCCGAGTTTTACGTCTTTTTGTTCGCTGTCCGTTGCCTTAAGCTTAAACGGAAACAACGCACCGCTACTCCTCTATAACATGTTTGATATGTTGGCGGGAGCTGGTGCATCAGAACGCGACGATTAATGTTTCAGAATGCTTTCGGTAGCTTCGGATGCACGGCCATAGGGTGGGACGTGGTGACGTACACTGTCGCTTCACGCGGGGCAGGGAAGTCGCGCACATCGATTCATCGATCTGTCCGTCCACAGCGCCATCCAGATGAAAGGAAGTACGCCGCAGAAATAGCACAGTAAGACTTCGAGAGACAGCTGGATCGAGACTCGCTGTTTACTCTGTAATGTAGAAATGACAGTAACAAGCGCTTCGAGGAGATTGACGTAAGAGGGCGGATTGATTTGTTATGCAGATCGGGCGGCATGTAGGGCGTAACATCTGTAACGCGTATACATTGCACTTATACGAACAACTGCATGCCGAGGACATCACATGTACGCTACGAATGAATTGGTGCAAACGTTATTTCATTTGTAGTTTTATTTGTTTTATTCTTTGCACACTCCACCTGCTTTAATACCTCATTTTAGTTTTTGTCCACGACGGCAGGACAGTTGCGACAATCACAATAACAGCGTTGTCCTTTATTTCCCGAACGAACTACTGGTAATATGCCTATAGTTACTCCTATTGCTATACTGCTATCTCTACTGCAATGGTTACTATTAGCACTTGCTGGTAAAGCTCATTGACAGCATTAGTGTAAAAGAAATGCACCGTTCTTGTGCTTGTCTGCGGTATTGTTGTCCAATGAAACTTTCTTCAGAGCATGTATACGCGATATTCTCGTAGAGTAACATAACATAACATTATTGGTATGTATCGCATTCAGCGTGATCAATTGCGACGGACGTGTAGAATTAACGAATAGAAGAACGAAAGAAGGGGAAATGTAGGTGCTTGTTTCCTTTGTTAGACACAATATTAATGAGAATAGTAACAGACATAGATGCCAAGTATAGGGTATGTTTTGAGAAGTCATTGTAATGTAATTGTGAAGAAAGAAAATGGGATGAAAGGGACAACTTGTCGTGGGCAGGGACCGCACTTGTGACCTTCGAATAACGCGCACGGTGCTCTATCAACCGAGGTCGACGGTCGCTGGTTCAGCCATGCCAGGGACAAGTTATATTTTCGTCCACTTTTCTTTCTGCAAACTTGCATTACAATTATTATAAACAACATCCCCCACACCTTCCTTGGCATCATTGTTTGTTAGTTGTAGTTAATACTCCTATAGGGGGGAAGCACACGTTTAAGTCTCCCATAGGCGATTTCGGAATATGGTCACGACATGCATGCCACAAACAGGGGCAGAGCCAGCGTGGAGTATTGGGAAGGGGGGGGGGGGGGCTAAAGACCACCTACCCCCAAATTTACACCCCCCGCCCGAAGGAACTCACTTGCCGTGGGTGCCCCCGTAGCAAAAAAAAAAAAAAAAAAAAATCAGGCGCCGCCCCTGGCCACATAGACTCACGAAGTGCAAATCACGCTGCCCCCGTCTTGTTGTTTCCACCCAAATGCGTTTGGCCTTTCCGTGCGACCCTTTGTAACGTCTCGCCTGAAGAGGGAACATTCGTGTCACGCGGCCAAAAACGACGCCTCGCCCTTCCAACCAGCTATCACCCGGACAAAGAAAGCAATTTCGGACGCTTCAAAACGCGGCACGCCGTGCTTCCAGTTCGGCGAACAAGACGAAGCTCTCGCGTGCGCCATCTCTCTCCCTCTCTGTCTACAGCGGGCTCGGCGTGGGAGGGCAATCAACAAAGAAAGAAAAGCCGCCAGCACACAACCGACGGTTGCCCACTTCTCTTTTGGGAGAGAGCGTTAAAACAACCTTCGTTCCCGACCAGCTTGTCGAGTTGCACGACCGCTCTTTCCGTATCTGAAACGTCTTCTTTTTTTTAATTATTTGTACGGTTTACGACTACGTCACATCATCGGTTCGAGGATCCAGGTTTACTTCAAAAGGGATGGCATTGTTTTGGGCCGGTGATTATCATCACTACAGTGATTATTATTATGTTCAGTAAAAATAACAAAACATATTATTGGCGTGCCAAATAGCCTTCTAGCAAGACAATACACTATACAGAGGCAGTAACATAATGAAAGAAGGAAAAAACTTTCACGTTAAGTACGCTGGGACTGCATGTGCACACCTCAGGGTCAGGAGATTTGGTCATCCCCCTGTGACCATGAATCACGGCCGTAGCCAGGAGAGGGGGTCGTGAAGGTGTACCCCCCCCCCCACACACACACACGAAGAGAATAATTTCAGGCTAAGCCACTGCCGCACTTGTATGCATACGCTTGATGAAGCGCAGGCCCGTGGGGCATTGATGTCAACCTGGGACTGAGGAACCATTTTGACACACTTTGGCAGGCTAGGTGTAGCATATAAAGTACTTTCGCGCTCATGCACACGGGCAAGGGAGAAGCAGATGCTTCTCCCACCCCCTGGAAATTATATTTTTCTATGCAGTAGCTATGAGCTACAGAGCTCGATTAGCGCCTTCAAGATTCAGGATTGCCAGCCTTCAACGGCCTTCAGGTTTGCCAGACAGCTTTGTACATTACACACAACTCACTAATCTTGCTGGTCACAATACGGCAGTTATATAAAGACTGTCGGTGCTGTTTGCCTACCATGCCACAGCCTCCACTCCCCACCCCTGCAGACGCACCGCCTACAGAAAGTTCTGTGGACGCCCTAGGACATGCGACACGGGAGCTAGTGGCCTCATGGGCTCCAAGGTCACGAATATGGCTTCCACAAGCCCTTATCTTGTTAAGTAAACGCTGTTCCCTGACTCGTAAACCCTCCCACATAGCATTACAAAAATAATTTAGTAGAAATGAGGCTTAGTTGAAGCCATACACATTCTTTGTGCTCGTGAGGCCACGCGCTTCCGTGTTTCAACTCAATATATTGAGCACGACTGTAGATACGTGCTATAAGGTTCACAGAGAATAACTAGAGCAATAAAAGGACAGAAGCCTATCCTAAAAAGAAACATTATGGATTAATCTCAAGTGTAAAAGGAAACATATTCCACGTGTGCCAGATAGGTATGTACATATATAGCGTGGCCATGCGTAGATAATCTTTTGTGTCTTCTTTCTTTTCCGCCGTAGGGTGCACCTTAAGTTGTTAGTAGGTGTTTGTATTGTCTTAACTCCCTTCATGTGTCCATGTTTGCACACCCAGTCCTATTATAATGAATCAGTTAATGCAGGGCAGGGACAGCCTGCCATCTCAAGCTGGGAGGACTGAGAGGTCCTGATCTCGTCTGGGGACCCGGCGTTGCAGCTTGCTGTGATGACTCGGGCAGCCAATGTCATCGTGGCGAGAGGCATGGCCGTGTAGGCATGGTGTGGGACTGCCCGGTGGCCCAGGGACCGCGGGGGGTCCAAACACACTTGCTAATAAAGTTTTTTCTTCTGTCTGTCTGTTGGACCTGAAAGTTGGCCAAGAAGTCCGAAAAATCAGACACCTAAGATTTTTAGCATCCAAATTTTCAGATGTTCTTACATGTTGCTGTCTATGAGGCACATTTGAAATTTCATACTGGAAGGGAGCACACACTTGTCCGCCCCATCAGTTGGGTTTCCACAGAAATTGAATTAGGAGAAGAGGCTGAGTAAATAGCATTTTTGCCATTCATGTGTAAAGTGCTGTTGGCAGCACTTTAGTAGTTACACTAAATCATGTACATAAATACAATTCAGTTTCTGCATTTACTCATTCCTGATAAGACAGACATGAAACCCCACCCTGCCAGCGCTTCATCAACCTGACCAAAACACGTTCATGTTGCTATCTCATAAGAATACACTTTGGAATCTTCTCCAACCTTTCTTTCAGCAATTTCGCTTCAAAATATTCAAATAATATTCTAGAAATACTAAAAAAATATTCGGTTCAATCTCGCTCTTCAATATGCAAATTCACTTTGCACCCAAAATTTCGCGATTCATTCAGCTCTGCCTACATGTCCTAATACATCTTGAAAGAGGCACATACTTACACAATAAGTGGAGATCTCGAGGAGGAGGTATACTTTCTGCATGGTGTCAGTGTAACCATGATGACATTTTCAAACTACCCATTTTTGCAGAAAGCTGTTTTCTTCATCCTCACACTTTAATTGATATCGAGTACGTGAAGTATCTAACCATGACGTGCTCATTGTTTCTGAATAGCTTGGGGTCCTCCTTCTCGTTCAAATGACATTTGGGGGGGAAACGTATTTTGAAGTGCCCCTTATAAGTGGTAGGTGCACCACGCTACCCGACTTCAGCTACCCTGGGAGATACCCTGTAATTCCTCTTGACTTGTCATTGGCTACAGCATTGACTTGTCATTCACTAGACTAACCCACAATTCAAACATTTCAAACGTGGCTGACATAGCAAACTACACGAAGGAACAAAGCAGAGAGAGTCATTTGCGCGGGGAATATATTAACGTCTTTATTCTATCTCTATAGGAGCACTTGCAGTACAGGAGGCAGGAAAGGTAAACGAAAATTGTGACACGTGCAGTGCCACAACTCGAGTCTTGTTCGCACAACAAAACCCGAGTAAAACAAGCAACTTTTACAAAAATAAGATTGAGTGGTCATATGTCAGTTTGTTCGTAGAGCACACATGAAGAAAACCATGCATTCCCAAAACAAATGAGATTTGCCAGCCTTACACATATGCCAGCACATCTCGCACACTATAGCAGTAATATATATATATCTTTATTACCTATATGTACTCTATTTTTTTGGCTTAACGAGCAGATGAGCATTTAAATTGCAGTTAAGCTTTCCTTCCTTCGGTTCCAAGTTTTCCTCGGACATGAGAAGACACTGTCAATCAAGCCTACGTGATGTTTGTTCTGGGCACATTTACGGAATATGCTACCTATTCCAGCTAGTGAAAAACGCATCTTTCAATGCCTGCAGCAAGGGTGGGTTTATAGCAGTCTCAAAACAACATTGAAGTTCTGCTGTGAGAATTTCCCTTCTAACGACTGAGGAAAACTTACACTACAAGAACATTCCTGCGTGATACAACTGTCGGACATATACAGGCGTATATCCTACAACAACCCTACAACGTCATACAATGGCTCGTTTAATATACATTCTGGACACCTTCGTATTTCCGTGTGAACTCCCACTAACACGTAAGGAATGTTTCACACACTACTGTGTTTACAAAGTGAAGGCAAGCAAAAGTTCTGGTTTGACTAAGAGCGATGGCTTAAAACACAGTGCGCAACATAACCAACTGTGGTGCTGGTCTTCCTCGGAGTCTGCATAAACAGCAGTCAATACAGAGCTCTAGTGAGTGCTCTCAAAGGCAAGACAAGACACAAATGCAGAGAGCATGAAGAGTACTTCCCGCAATTAAATATTGAAGGCAAGAAATTGCATAAAAACTCAATCACCATAATGTCACTGTGTCTGTTCGAGTCATGTTTCCTTTCTATTCTTTATAGATCACAAAGAAGATATGTGCAGTTGACTACAATTGCAACTCAAGTAAAAAGACAGTATACAAAGATATCAAGAACAGAATTTCACAGAACTGAACAAACAATGCAAAGTGTGCCAAAACATTTTTCTGTTTGCCTTTGTCACAATATAAGTCTTGACACATGCTGTAAGAGAAGCATAAAGCTGCCAATCTATGTCCCAGTAGGTGAGAGTTGAGAAGAAAATTTATGGGTCTGCACAATGGTACAGTTGCTAGACATTAAAGACAATTAGTATGTGCTCTCAACTATACAAGAATGTCATACCTAATCACATAATTCTTCCTTTATATAAATAAACTTGCCCGTCTTTTAGTCTAGGAATGCTCCAATGGCAATTCGGACATTCTGTCCACTGCAATGACACTACATCTCAAAAGCACAAGTTAGGCAAGAGTGCGCAGATGGCTTTCATCAGCTGCCAATGATAACCATATTCTACTTAAACTGAAATTTCTTCAACACAAATAAATGCTGCAATTAAAAGATGGTAATCTTTTTGCATTAGCTGTCAGTAAAGACCCTTTTTCTCTAGCACAGCACATAACTCAACTTTCGAGCTTGGTTTCGATTTTCACATCGAACTTCACAGTTCCTGATAAGAGCACCATGCAAGCAATAACTATCTCACCTTCTTCTCAAAGCACCACAATTTACGTATTCTATGCCGGCCATGCAACAGTGCATCAAGCATTCCTGGCATATATGAGTAATCCACAAGCATTAGCAAGGTCATGTATGCAGCAAAAATACATGCCATTAGCTGCCAGTTGGTTTTTTGCTGCATCATTGCTAAAGCATTTATGTTAAGAACTAGCTCAGGCAAACACAGCTGTAGGCTCATCATTGTTCAGGGATTAGCAGACCATGTACAGCCTACTACACATCTGAAACGTGTGTTTCAACGCAGACATATAATCTCGAAATCTACACCTTTGGCACAGTGAGACCAGTCGTATTTACATATTGCAAGGGAGTCATCAATCTCAGTAAGACCACAGCTAACGCACATGCTGACGCGTCGCTCTCACACGTGAAGGCAAAATAAAATCAGAGCCTTCCCTTAGATACCATGCCAAGTGCATCAGTGTGTTATCAATTCAGCACTACCCATACAGTAGACAGGGGGAACAAGCACATTTTGTACTCACGAATAAATTCAGAAAAAAGAAAACTGGCATCAGAACCTAAAAAAAAAACTACTGTTGGCAGCTCGTGTTAAAGAACAGTCTGCCTATTTCGGGCAACATCTGCATCAATGAGTCACAGAGCTCACATGACCAAACTGGATGTAAGTGGTGGTCATTCCTGATAGCAAAGCAACTCTTTGCTTTTCTTTTTAATTTCATATTTGATAAAGCCTCTCTTTTAGTGATAAAACCCCCCAACTAATCAGCAGCAGATGCTGGAGCATGGCGGAAGAATATGCCGATCTTGTTTATGCAACCATAATGGCATGAGCTGAGCGTATGTGAACAACACTGGTCGTAAGGTATTTAGTTGCGGTTACAGGCAGGTTGCTCATCCTGTTGCGAGCATCGGTTATTGCTAGTCACTCCTTGAATACCGGTTACGGGACTTTTGTCAATCATCGATGTGAATGTTGCCCCCTTCGTCAAACCGGGTGCCCAGAAATACAAGTTGGAGGCAGTGCATTACCTTTACGCTGTAACTTTGCCTAACCTTCCTTTAAAATCACAACACAGAAAAAAAAAACTGGGTACTGGTGAGTTAAAATACACTGGTATTAGAAATATAAGGCTGCACATTATTTCTCTCTGCATGATCTAATAATTCAGTCCTTAAAGACCGAATTTTGTGCATGTATATTGACCATAAAGTGCAGGGCGCAGGAACACACGTTTACAAAACCACCAATGCTCGTGCTGACATTGTAACCAAGCCGTAAAGACAATTTTCACTGCAAAGAACTAATCTATCTTTATCTACAGAGTAAATGCAGTGCACCTTGACTAAAGCTCTTCAGAGAAAGACTGAAAGAAAACATTAGGTTATGTCAGATACTGCTATTTCAAGCGAAATAAGTCCGGAAGTATGTCAAGAAAAAAAAAATAATGTACGACAATGCCACCTTGATAGTCTTTAGCAATAATCAATAACCATTTAATTAAAGACTTGGTGCAAACTGGTCAAGAAATGCTCTAGTTGAAATGAGTGTACTTACAGCTTGAGGCCAGAAAAACAGAAGAGCCTGACATGGCCATTCAAATTCTCTGTAAGTTGTACTAGCCAATGCATTATAAGGTGGCGACTGACTACAGTCTCTTTGTGGTGATGTGGACGTCAAAAGTGTCACTGTATGATTGGTTAACAATTACGACAGCATAAATATTTTGTGCTGCATTCAAATGTAGGTAACAATAAGCCTGAGTAGCTTCCAAACGTCTTTCCTGTGTTTATGAGGTGAGGATACAATGAAACTATTGACACTCCACTGAGACAGTGCGACAGCATTTCCTCTTTTCATAATCAACTTTCTCCTTTGCTACCGAAGTACAAAAAAGGTTTTTAAGACCGCATTCCGTATTTTAAGCAAGTTTAGTGCTTCAACTCTAATGTCCCCTAGTTAAAGATTGCAATGATGAATACCCTTACAGCCTGATTTTCGCATTAGATACTCTTTTTGTGACACACATGGGAACATAACCTTGAGAATAGATATTTGACCAACACAAAACAGTTCCACTTAACATGACGAGGTGAGAGAGTGGTCCCAAACAAGAGAAGACGACAGTAGCACAGCAGAGTAAAAAAAAAACAGAAATGAATCCTGCAAATAAAAGTCTATACACTCCTGCAACAATGCTCCTCTAGCGGTTACAAAGCAAACCAAGTCATCTGCGGTTGTGAACTTGAAAAGTGCAGCAACTACAGTTTGTATGTACATTGAGACATGGACACACTTTCACAGTTGCTGCGGCCAAAGGTGTCGTTGCTATAAAGATGGCTACTGCAACTGCAGAAATCTCGCACGATGATGCTTTCTCAATGCGAGGACAGAGCAAACCAGTGCCAGTGGCAAACCAAACTGCTAGTTTAGCGAGAGAGCATGATAGTACTTATATCGAAGCTCAAGCATACAAGCGTGGATTCCACATTCCCTGCCCTGAATGCACAACACGTAAATGTCATATATTGCTCTGCAGGTACAACAAGAACAACGGTGCCCCTTTGTTCTTCGCTCTTAACTTTCATGACCCAGCTAACTGCAGCTCAGCTCCAACCTGTATGTAAAGTGCTCAGTTACACTCTATAAATAAGATGCTCTGTATGTTGATATCGGCTTCGCTAAAAGTTGTTTGCATTGACTGTTCAACATATATCCAAGCTGATCCTCTAACACCTTGAAAATGAAGACAGCAGAGACATGCGAGGGGTACCACTTAAAAGTGCCAAAAGCAGCGAATGTCAAGCGAGAATTCTATTAACGTCCGGATCACTGTGCATACTCAATGCTTCAACTGCAGTGCTATGTGCATTCAATTTTCAAACTTCAATAACTGATAAACAGAATGCTTCTGACATTTCACAAATCAGTAATTTCTTTTTTAAATGCCAGGGAAAGTTATTTGCTCCGACTGGATAGGAAAAAAAAGAAACATTATTGCATCCTAGCCACCATGGGACTGGGCATCACTCACTTTTGCTGTCACATGCCCATTTACGAGTATTGATGGCCCAAGAAACTATTCTCTCGTTGGCCCCTTTCAGAATATTTCAAAAACTTCATTTCTTTTAAACACATTGCAGAGTGAACCAGCATAATTGCGAAGGAAGTGTGAAGTTACACGGCTTTTATTGGTGACACGCTGTATAAGCTGTCATTTTTAACCCCTGCACCGCAGACACTGCCTGCTAAAAGCACAAAAAAGAGAAAAAGAGAGACAATATTCAAAATGACAAAGATCAAAGCCTCAGTATTCATTCCGTTCAGCTTCAAGATTTACCAAGTTGAAGCTCAGTAATGCTGGCACTTCCAATCACTTTCGTCATCAGAATGAGCCATATACAAACTTGGGTGTTTGAAGATCACCGACGCTTTTGCCTAATGAAAAGAAATGGGAGATGTCATGACCAAAGATGCTCATTATGTACTGCCGATTTCATCACCACGGCTCGCCAGGCTGTGCGTTACGCATAGTTCTAGGTTCAGAGTGAGGACATCTCGAAATTCCACAATACTGTTGAATACTGTGACATTGACATTTAGAGCCAACCTGAAGAGGCATGGCTGCTCTGTGGGTTGATGAGAGGCAATAAGACCGTGAACGTAACAACACAGCAAGTTCGACAGGTTTAAGAATAACACTGTGAAATGGCTTGTACATTAGATTGCCTGTGATTGACTGTAGCCTGTCACAATATTATAACCCCCTATTTATACTTGAATACAACATGTACACAAGTTATTTCTTAAAATATGCCTGGAGAAAATAAAGGGTGCTCATTGGAGTTGAGTAGATACAGTAACCACTTGTTGACGTCAATTCAAGCAGGTTTTATCATGAGGTAATAATGTAATAGGCTGAAGTTGCATGAACATGCTCTTTTAAGAGTTTGTGTGCATTTGTCTGATGATACTGTTCAAACAGCTTGTCTCCTGTTGTATCAGGTACCAACTGCACCATAATTTCCTGCAGCACATGGGTTGCCCGTCGGTAAATCGTGCGTTCACTGAGCTCCTGGCACTAAGGTAAGAAGAGACAAAAATAACCCATTTTTCCAAGCGCTTTTCCATGAAACGATACTTTCAGAATCGTCGGTAGCTGAGCATCAAAATAACAAACATTACCAAATGCCACGAAGTAAATCCAAAATTTACCTGCAGCGAATATTCACCAATAAGAAAGACTGGACATGTAACAAAGTTACTATTCGTCACATGTGACTTCGTTATAAATAAAGTTGAATTTACAAAAAAAGAAAGGACCCTGCGAGTTTCTTCCTTGCGCGATGATGGCAAGACAAGTAAAACTTAGCAATCAGACAATGTCAGACCAACTCAGTAGCTTGAGCCCAAGCAAACTGTAGTTTGCCTTAATGCATTATCTATGCTGATTCCATCTGCCATGGTGACCTTCAGGCTGAGCCCACAAAGAGCATTATTTGGCTTGAAGCTTCATAAACAGAGATCTAGACCACAAACACACACAAAGAAAAGCATGCAAGCAGCATATTCACCAAAATAATCACGCAGATGCATAGCAGACTAGTGCCTGTCCACATGGCATGCTGCCTATCTCCAAACAGGTCCCATGCAAAATGAACAGAATTCAGAAGTAAAATACAGCTCAGAGACACCTCAGTGCTTCAAATGACTTTTTTCCCCTCTAGGTTGAGTCTGTTTTGGAGAGTTATTCACAAGTTTGCATTCATACACTGCAACCATCTCGAGACATATAGGTAAAGTGCATGCTAGTGCTAAAGCTTCCCTAAGAGACTGAAATTGTGCCGTAGTCTTCAAAACTGACAAAATGCCTATGAAGTTTTTGTTTGATACTGCAGCCGTACATAAAATGTCAAAGCCCTTGCTTAATCTTCCAATGAGCAAGTTGTATGCTCACTTAGCATTTGCATACGCTACAAGTGGTGTACAATGAATGCTACAAGCAGAGAAGGACTGCTGTAATGATTTGTGAACACTACGAAACACATTTAGCCTACAAAACTAAACATGACCTTGAGTTATAAAGTTTGTTGAACGATATGATTTGAAACAACACGAATGTTTACGTCATGTGTGCATGGTGCAATAAAACGCTTGTGGTGTCCAAGAGTTACCAAGGGTCAGTGATTTAGGGAATTGCTAAGAAACTATTGGCTACATTTCGGAGCAGCTACTACAAATTAATCTGGCCTCTTGCACACAATGCCTCAAGTGAGATCACTTCGTCAAGTACTACAAATTTTAGAGCAATGAAGCAAAACTTTTTTGCTTTCCCACCAAAATTCTGTATACATACATAGTAAAAAATATAGGCTGCAATAACGTTGGACAATGTCAAGCCAAAAGTGAACAACTGCCTTTACTATACTCAGCTACGTGAGGCATTCAACCTGAAAAAGTATCTTAGCTTTAGATGATCAATATAGGCTAGTGCCTTGTACCCCTACACACTGGTTAACCACTGTATGCTGTCTGTTAGGTATTGTGTTACGAAATGAAGTATACTATTTGCTAGGACCGTCACTACATGTTGCCAACAGATGTGCTCAAAAACTTCCCAAGAAGGTCTCCTCGTCAGGTAGCTAAAATGCTGACACTTTATTAAAATCGTGGTGGTTGCCTTTGTACAAAAGCAGGCAGTGCATTCGATTGCACGAAACCTTCACTCTGTTCTCAGAGTGTCAGAGTAGTTTACTCCCTTCTTCCCACATGAGATATTCCATCTTGCAGAGGGCATTTGACTCGCACGTATGAGTCTACTCATGAAGTTTTGTGCGCCACCGGTTATGTTGGCAAACGACATAGAGGAGCGACAGTGCAAGGAATATAGGCACACTGCACGGTAGTCAATCACAGAGAGTGTGCGTCTGCTCTGCGTCAAACCTGCACTTACAAAGTGCCATATATAAGATGTGCAACCGAATGGCCGAGATCTGGTATGTGCTACTGCCATGCATGTACGCCCAATGGTAACAGATTTTTAGCAAGTAAAATGGAACATCTTACTTTTCTTTTGTATTCACATTACATATCAGGGGCAGTCTATGTAAAATATTTAATACAAAGGGTCATATAGTGTTTGGTGTAAGGTCTAATGTAGATGTACACACTTGACTGCAACATTTTAAAAGTTCTATAGTGCAATGAAATCCTGTTCTACAACAAAAGCTTAATACACATAAGTGTGCTGCTCACGAACTGCTCAATCCATCTAGTGGAGGGAATAGATATAACTACTGAGCTGTACTTTGCCAATTCACAAATAGCCAATGTTTCACACCAAGACATGCTATTGAAATTTAAACTGTGAAAAGAGCCCAAATTCCCTCTTTTTTCGTGTACTTCCCTCTAGCAAGAGCGCTCCAACAATGTTAGGGTGCAAAGCGGCAAGTTGCTTCACTTATTGTCACAAAACAGTTGCAGTGTGAGAATGCGATCAGAGAAACCTTTAAAAATCAAGGAGAATATGCACCGTGAAGAGGGCAGCACTCAGTCCTCCTCGGAGGGATCAAGGGCACAGACAACGGCCTTCATGAAAGCGGCCGCCGCAAGCGCTGCGTATGGCTGCCACTCGCGGCCCTTGCTGCCGTCCTTGTAGTCGGCGATGCCACGAATGAAGGCATAGTGGTCCTTGCGGTTGCCGTAGATAGACTCGACAACGGTGTCGAAGCCTGTATCAAACGCTCGCACGCCGTACTCCTCAGCCAGCGCGTGCCGACGGGTGTCGTCTCGCACTACGATGCCCAGCCCCGAGGCCACGCTGCCAAAGTGCACCACTGGCCGCCCTGGAAGTCTGCCGCAGAAACCCACCAAACGTCCTCTGAGTGAATTCACTGAGACAGTAGATAACATTGGTAGTGTGTGACTGATGCAGTCGCGTGTTATTTCATGCCTTTGATAATAAAAAACAACTGCAGTGAGTGAGCACTCTGGAGTTCTAGAGTTTTAAATGTCTAATTCACAAAGGTAGTAGTGACAATCAGTTAAGGTTCATGGTATAAGGTTCATATCTCTCAATTTCTGCAGATAATTTTGTATTGTTCACTTCAAGCTCCCCCCTTACTCTTGATGTTACTTCCTACCTCTATACTGCTTAAGTGTTTCAAGAACACATTCAGCAGTGGGAGAAAAGCTGAGATGAAACTGTATTTCATCCGTGTCACTTTTTTCTCAAGCCCCCATAGGCAGGTGTGTACACCAGCCGTCTCACGCTGACTCAAGGACAGCATTTCTTGATTGAACAGTCCTATGACTAGTGCAGTACCAAGTACGGTTGAAAACCTTCATAAGAGACACCAATGTAAAGAACAAATGGGCATAAAAGACACCAGTGGGTGTCCCTCATACCTAGAAAACAAGGTTGATATGAAAATGCAAACGTGGTACCCTGCTTGAGACGCTTCGTACAAAGGACGAGAATTCCTACCCAGTGCATATCTCTTATAAAGTGATACAACATTTACACGAGTGTTTTCTTAAACATTCACATGCACTCACCTGTGGTCGGATGCTCCTGGTGGAGGAGCTGGGTGAGCCACTTCGATGAGGTCCTTCGCTCCGATGGACATGTACAAGCGGTCTGAGGACTCTGGGGGTCGTGCAAAATCTGACTCCTGGTCTGCCAGAGCCCGCAGGCCGTCTTCAATGTAATGTTCCCAGGGTCGCAGCTCGGGGTCTGCTGAGCCCTGCTGCCACATCTTTTCAGCCAGCTCCTGCAGCCTGCACAGCAGAAGAACATAGATTGCAGAGGTCGTAAACTGTGACTGGATGTTGCATGGAACAAGTTGAAGTACTGCTGAAGTAATGAGTGAAGGTACGCAAGTGCATTAATCAGCCAGGGGGTGCAAAGGGAACACTTGTATCATAATGATACCAAGAACACCACAAGAACACCGCTCTGCTTTGTGACGTCACGTGCGTGTGCACTCCCCCTCTTTCTTTACTCATCTATCGATTCCCCCCATCCCTTTCCTCTCTGCAGGGTAGTATAATAGTTATGCTAAACTGCTTAACATCACTGCCTTTCCTCTGTCTCTTTCTCTTTTTTCCCTTTTTTTCATCCTGCAATAAACTGGTATTTCTACTGTTGATGCTGCTGCTGAAAATGGAACTTCATTGCTCAGAAGCATTGAGTCGCAACAAGACCTTAACAAGCAAAAGTCACGACAAACTGTGCACTGCTGTTGAGCCTAACAAAGAGCCTGCATAAAACCGTCTATAGAGGATGCTACGGCCAAGCCATTGAAGATGAATTGTGACACAGACATTTGTATCATACAGCATCTTTAACCACTCAGCAAGCAAATCACATGGAGTTATACTATGCAAATACACAAAACTTTGTTGCCACTGCTGAGAAGCATTTGTGGCTTAGCCCCTTGCAATAGGTGGATAGCTTTAAAATACCCACCAATTGCACAACTCACACGACATGAAAGCTGGTACTTTATTATACAAGTGCAAAGCAATCTGTCCACCTACATAGTTGATTATGCTGGCAATACTGTTGCTACTAACAATTAATTAACTACTAACTGCCTATGCACTAAATAACTGCCCCCTTCAATCTCTTAGCACCTACCGTCATCTTGGCATTCATATTACAAATGACCTCTCTTGGAAGTAGCACATAAATTACATAACATCAAAAGCTAACCGCTCATTAGGATATTCGAAAAGAAATTTTTCGTTTGCACTTGTACAATTAAAATGACTGCTATATATAAGCTTTGTCCGCCCCAAATTGGAATATGTTTTATCCATCTGGGATCCACATCAAGTCACATTAATTAACGAAATTGAATTGGTACAAAATCGCGCTGTTCGTTTCATCCTAGGTAATTATCAATGCTCTGTTAGTGTTTCATTAATGAAGAGTACACTCCATATTCCATTACTCTCTATTCGCAGAAAGAACTCATGCATCTCATTATTTCATAAAATCTATCACCACAATCCTTTCCTTCGCTCACTTTGGATTCACCCGGCATCGTACCAATCTGCTCGCCATGATCACGTGTACAAGGTCAGCGTACCTCGTCACAAAACCTTAGCATGTTCACAATCATTCCTCCCTAAGACGTCAATAGATTGGAATAACCTACCTGCATCATTAGTAAGCATCACCGACCCCACTCGATTTAAGAATGCACTAATAAACTCAGAATTGTGAACTGTACTAATCGGCATAAGTGTTATTGACTGTTTAGTGTACTCTTTGTGGTTCTAGTTCATTGTCTTTTAATAAAGTGTACTCCTTGCATGCAAAAGTTCATCTTAATATTTATCTTCATGTTAAATGTGTGTACATAATCCTGTAGTTATTTTGTTGTTCATCTGTATTTCCGTGCCTCCCCTCTATCATGTACAAATGTACCCTGAGAATTTTACAAATAAAAAATAAAATTACAGCTGAGCCTTTTGTAATCGGTGGCCGGCTTTAATGCAGCCGTTTGCTGAGCAATTCACATGGCACGACACACGGAGCAATAACTATGTATTTGCCACCATGTGAAAATTTCCTAGGTCTATTTTCACTGTTGCTGGTTCACCTCATTTTCAGTGGAGGCAAAAATATTAGAAGCTCACATATTTAAGTTTAGGTGTACATTAAAGAACCCCGTGTGGTCGAAATTTCTGGAGCCCTATAGCACAGCCCTCCTGATCATGTTGTGGTTTTGAGACAATAAACCTCAACAATTATCTAATATAAAGACTGTAAATCATGTGCACACGTACTCCAAATCCATGGGCTGTGTGGCTCAAGTATGTGCCCCATGTGACACAAGGAAAGAGCTTCACGATGTATGCAGTAAGCATGAACAAAATTCATTTTACAGCCTGTTAATCATGTTTGTCCAACGTCTCCCTCATTTCTTTCAATGCCAGTGCAAACGTGCGCTCCTGAACAGGAGCCATCGGTCCACCTTAGATCGAGGAGTGGTCGTGATGCAACACCACATGTAGGGTAGGGCTGCTTACGTCACCCGTACATTTGAGCGCTTTCCCACGGAGACGCGATGATATCAACCCTCTCCAATATCATAAGTCTGTCAGATTTGTTCCTTCATGCTCCTTCTTTGTGGCTCGAAGCAATGCTGCCTTCGCGTCACAGTGCTATGAACGCCGCCGCATGCAGCAGCGCTGCAGTCACGTCCCCATTGGTTGCCTGAATTGCGACGCAAACAGCGATATGCTATCTCAAAACACCCTATCTCTTACAGAGACATTGTGCCCACCAACAGTGTTAACACGAGGAATGCAAGATGCAGCCCCACGCATCTGTACATAACTGAAGAAAAAATTACTTGGTATAATTTACGCTGTGAGGCACCACATGATGGGTTCTCTCCCCCATGACCGCAAAGCACGCACGAAGGCTAGTAGATGAGTGCAAGCAGGAAAGGGCTAGAGGAGAGGGTGGTGAATGGCAGGATCGGGTGCATCTGGCTGGCATTGAAAAAATAAAGGAAGCACTGGTTTGTCATACACTCACATCCTCCTATGCTGATTCAGCTTTTATATATTGTTAAGGAGATGACTATGAGAGCACTCAGATGTAGACACCAAGACAGATAGAAATGGTCAAAATGCCTTTGGTCACCAGAGAAGTGCTTTGCAGTTAATAACCAGGATGAAGCTGGATTCGAGCCCCGCTGGTGTTTCAAACTTCATTGCAAGAAGACCCTGCACGAGCTTCATGTTGGGCAAGGAATCGGGGTAGCAGATACGATGTAGCGTGGTAGAAGAATAAAAGGACAATCAGACATGCCATACTGCGAATTGCGTATGGGTGTGGTACAGCTTCCGACCCATTACAAAAAGCTCAGCCATAATTCATTGTCATTAACCACAGCATCAATAAAGTGCACATAACCCTTTACAGCGCATACCTCGCTTCTCCGCAGAATGATGACTAACAGCATAGTGGATGCTTCGTTTCACAAAAGTTATGATTATATTAATGGCGTAGTGGGTACCTTACAAGTGTACTAGTAGCAGGTGCCCCAAGAGAGTTTATAATGTGCTCTAGTAAGGCTCCTCCTCCAGCTGTCGCTGTGGCTGCGCTGCATGTACTGCGGAGGCCCGACAGTTTTTCTCATTATGTGTGACAGCTGTAACAGACACTGACAATGATGGTGGACAACATCACCACCAAGATCAGCTAGCCGTTGGAAGAAGCCCACATCAACTTAGGCTGTAAAGCAAAACCTTGCTTAATTGATGCAGACATAGGCTACCTGAGCTCAGGCGGGCACCATGTTTTGACGCTGTAGGCGAGCTCTGTTGGCGAGGGCTCACGACTGCCAGGCGGATTGTCGGGAGAGCGATGCTGTTGTTCGGCAAACAGGTACACGTGCTGGCCTGCCGTGGCATTGGTGCCACCATTGGTGTTGCCATTGGTGGCAGTGGGCGCTCGCTTCGGTGCTGACACTACCACGTCACCCAGGCGCACGTGCTGGGTGTGGTCGGTATAGTGAGGTACTCCGCCTCCAACACCAACCAGGAAGACATAGTCGACTTTCTGAAACGTTCCTGCAATGCAAGAGCATGAGAGTATAGACAGAGCGAACACATTTCAAAACGCGTGCTGACCTGCCACCATGCCACCTCTCCCATGCCACCTCTCCCCGCGTAGCTTCCAGGGCACTCATCGGGACGAGTGAAGGGAAAAGCACTCAAGGCACACGCCAGGTATCTCCAGTCGTTCTAGGCAAAATTGAGCAATTTTCGTGGCAATCACTTCGTGAGGCAATAAACTCTGATAGTGAGGACTGTGAGGTCATTCGATAGTTACATGGGAAAGAGGTTCAGGGTGTCTTTAAATGTGGCGTCGAGACTTCACCCCGAAATATTTATGGATCCTTTTTGAGACACACTGCTTTATAGAAGTAGTAACATTAAACTGTTCACTTAAAAATATTAGATTACATTGAAGAATATCTCATGCAACAGCTTTCTTCAGTAGATGCATCATACCTTGCCTCTTTCGACGATGAGATGCGATATCTGGGTGACTGGGTGTCAATTTATCTTCAGTTCATCAACACTCATGTTAACAGTTAAGTGGTTACGCGATTTCACGCAAAAAAAAAAGGATCACAGTTTCACTGCAATGGTGAGGCAATAAATTCATTAAAACAAATCATAATGTCACACGAAGTAAGGCTACAATAAATTTGAATGCAAATGGACAACACACAAGAATGATGAATTGATATGTGGGGTTTAACGTCCCAAAACCACCATATGATTATGAGAGACACCATAGTAGAGGTCTCCATGAATTTCGACCACCTGGAGTTTTTTAACGTGCACCAAAATCTGGGCACACGGGCCTACAACATTTCCGCCTCCATCGGAAAGGCAGCCGCCGCAGCCGGGTTACGAATCCACTACCTGCGGGTCAGCAGCCGAGTGCCTTAGCCACTAGACCACCACGGCGGGGCGACAACATACAAGAAGAGAGATAGTATACGAGCGCTCACTACCAACTGATTTTATTCGGGAAACACATGGGAATATAAATTTCAGTACAACACAGGTGTGCCTGCTGATTAAAACCAGTTGGTAATACGTGAGTGCTCTTACAGTCATTCACTCTTCTTGTTTGTTGTCCGTTTGTGCTCAAACCTATTTCAGAATGAACCAACGTGCCCAACAAAGCATTTGATGAAGTAGGCCTGTCAGTTAACTCCTTCAGATCGAGGCTCTCTTTCTCTCGCTCTTTCTTTTTTAAATGCATCTCCCCTTGAAGAGAGTAGTACTAAGTCACAAAAAGGTATGTGTTACGTGCCAACATGACTATGCTCAGTGTTAAACCACATGGTTATGTCTAACAAAGAATCATGCCATCAATCGATCCCCCTCTTGCGCTCAGTGTTGTGATTTTGGCAGAGCGAAGAGATGGTGGCCATACCCAGAAGACGTGTGGTCGTGTTGCCGGCAGCTATGATCGCTGCCCGGGAATGGCCAACCGCCGGTAGCTTTGTGGAGACCACTCGGTGAGCACCAATGTTGCCCAGGGTGTACACGTTGGACTCGCCTGCACGAGAAAAGAGTAGAGACACAAGAGCTCAGAGTCAAGGCCACTGCGCACAATGCACGATGCATTGTGTGCTCGGACGAACCAGTGTGCTTTCGCTGTTGCACCTGCCAGTGTGCCTGACTGATGCTGGTGCTTTTAAGTGACACATCACTAAGCCTGCATCCGAAATAAGCTTCATGCAGTTCATGCAGTCAGAAAGTAACAAGACATGAAATGCTGCCGGACACCTTGCACGATCATGCTCTTTTTCGTCCCATCACTCTTTGACCATTTCAGACAAATCACTGAACTGTGAAAGGTTTTCATTGAGGATACTGTTCCTTTGTTAATGAAAATAAAAGCATAAAACAAGCACGATTGTTCCACTTCAACGCAAAACAGCCAGAAACATGAGCAAGCTCCATCATCACAAAAAAAATTCAACAAACAAAAAACATCAGGTGTCCAATACCTTCAGTCTTGTAGCGCACAAAGGTGTTCTTGTTCTCAATCATGACATCAACAGCCAGCTTCTCACAGTACTGGGCCGTGATGATGGCAATGGTCGGCTGCTGGGAGCCATGTACCGTGGGCATTTGGCGAACCATCTTCACCTCTGCATTGCAACGAAAGCAAGTAAACGCACGTCCACACTAGTGAGCATTTTGGTTTCCATGCCCTTGGTGCATTGCCACAATTATACACTACACAGTGGAGTTGCCAATTCTGTTCTTATTCCATAGTAAAATTATGTAGTGGCCAGTGGCATAGCCAGAAATGTTTTTATGGAATGGGGGGGGGGGGGCACATCTTTATGAATGTGTGAGTGGTTTTTGTGTCCACATATATACACATACAAATTTGAAAGTTTGAGGTAGGAGGAGGGTTGAACCCCACCGAACTAGCTACTCATGACTACGCCACTGGTAATCATATACGTCTCGTCTTTTCAATTCATGAAAGTGAACATATAGGCTAATTTCCATTCTAAAAATGGATGTATATGACTGTCCCATCCTGTTTGTTATTTTGGTCAAGGTGACACATAAGCTCAGCTCTCAGTAACCTTTCCTGCTGAGGCCTTCTTTCATGTCTTTCATGCCCAGAACCAGTGTTGTGGAGTTCCCACTCTGGAATCGAAATGAATCCGCAATCACTCCACACGACCCCGGGATGGAATGGCGACAAAGCTTGGAGGGATGGAATGGGAATGAAATTAAGCACATTTTGCATGGAATCGCATGGGAATAGAATTATGTCTTTTTCCGGAAATAAAGTCCAGGTTTGTAGACGTGCTGATTTTCGTTAGCTAAAAAAGATGTGCCCCCCCAAGGCGAACCATCTTCACCTCTGCATTGCAACGAAAGCAAGTAAACGCACGTCCGCACTAGACAGCATTTTGGATTCCATGCCATTGGTGCATTGCCACAATTGTACACTACACAGTGGAGTTGCCAATTCTGTTGCCTCCTGATAAGTGAAGGTAGTAAAATACAGATAAGTTAAACTTGCTAGTTTGCTAAGTAGTTTGTGATTAGTGTTGACTCAAATAATTAATAATATTACTAAATTTTTTGTTAACCTGTGCCTATATGCGCATGTGCATTGTCTCATCAAGATAATTCTATTACGGAATTATATATAGGATAATAAGTGGAGTGTCATCGTACATGTAGATTAATTTGTGGTCACTAATTACCTTTTATAATTACCCGGCAAATACACGATCACAGCAACATACATAGAGGTGTGAACAAATCACACAGGAGGACATATGCACAAACGCATTTATATAATATCAAGACTTAGCCGGTACCTACTGTAGCAGCCGTTTGAAGGCTATTTATGCTCCTACTTTGAAATTATACGCTCTGTACTGGTTAGAAGCGGTAGAGTTTAGAAAAATAATGGCCGTTTTGTATACATCATTGTCTGCTTTTCTATTTGCATATATGTGTGCCATCACTAAGCACGAAATTTCTATTCCGAAGTAATCGGCAAATTAAGGTTGGTCTAAATTTTTCTAGTGTGTCACAACTACAACTAGATATATGGTGGTGTTTACAAGAGATCTAGCAATGTATGTGGCTTAGTAGTTACCTAGTTAAATAGACCAAGAAAGCATTCCTGGTTTGTGATGGCAAAAGTTTCAAGGTTTCCTAGCTGCTGGCTATAGTAAAGAGATGTTGTGAAAGTAGCAAAACACGCTTGAAACAAGCAAATACATGTGCTTCCAACTGTTTACTTACTTTTTTCCTAAGATTGTGTTGACCATGAAAATACTATAGGTAGCAGGAGAACAATATGGGAACCAGTAGTGTAGTTGTACAACACGAGATAAGTCACTACGCTACTCCCTCGACCGTGGTAACGTGTTTTGAATAATTTTGCTATTCTTAATGCATCTGATGACATTAGCTTAGTGTTGTTACAATCATTCTTAGCTGGACAAAGCCATCAAGATATGCCTTTCCTATGTGGAGGAACTGTAGGAATAGAATTGACCTGCCCGACCATTCCCGAAGTGGGAATGGGCTAACCTTTTCAATTCCAAGGAATTTAAAGGAATAATATTGTGGCAAGTTGCGATTCCCTGGAATGGAATTGGAATGGAAGCGCCGATTTCGCAACACTTCCCAGAACATCTCAACACACTGGCATTCACGTGCATGCTTGCTGTACTAACAGGATAAAAGCGAAGCGATATTTATGGGAAGAAGGACATTTCAATCTAATTTTATATTATAATATATACACAGCTTCACTACCATTATGTTCCAAGCTTGCAAGACAAACAAAAGAATTACAGTATCAAAAGGGATTCCAGGATGGCAAGTTTGCAGCACCAGGGACGATTGCAACCCGCTACACATGAAAGGCAACTTGCCAGTGTCATTCTGGACCACACGAGTGAAGCTCCCGGACTCCATCTCTTTGATGAGGTTCTTCGACAGTAGCTCACGCAGGTGCAAGTGAACTTCTTCAGGGGCACGGCTGGTGTTCCTACACGAAGTTGTTGTTGTTTTAGCAACAAGGGGGGCTCCCAGTGTTGCTGCGATAACAGTGTTCCCTCCATGCACACCGTTTTCAATGTCGTGCACACTGCCACCATGCATCGGTTTAAGAGATATGGCAAAAAAAGAAAAAAAAATGAGCAGGTGGTTAGCTTGGTTAAGGTCCAATGTCAGTTTAACAAGAGCACTGATTTAATGAACTGCATAAATAAATGGTTGCCTATGGGGCTCCACATTTTCCTTTCAATTCTCAATAAATATCAACTTACTGCACACACGGCATGTGTGCTCCGAAAGTTTCAGCAAGAAACTCATAGAAAGTGTTATGAAACAAATGAGGCGCCAATGCAAACTTGTCAGCACTTATTATTCAATTGCCGATAAAGGTATTAATAAATGTTGTATAAATAGGAAATTAGATTTTTTTTTCCAATTTAGCAGCCAGTAGAAGCTTAGGTTGAACTAGAACGCTTTTAAATGCCACATATTTTCATCAAACGGTTACAAACTGCAGTGTGACTGGCATGCTTCAGAACAATCCCGGCAGCTTGAGTTGCGTGCAAGGTAAGGGTACTCACTTGGAGAGATCAGCGATGGACACAGGGTTGGGATAAGCTGACTCTATAATTTCCAGGACTTTCTCTTGAGTGAGCTCCATCTTGGCCTCAAGTGTACTGTCATCCAGAGACACTGTAAGTGAAACACCCCCCGCTTCACAACAGAGCTGATTCCTGTTCGGTTGTGGAGCCTACCAGAATGCACTGCAGATGTTGCAAAAAGCACAGCCCACTGCTCTTGTATTGTTGCAAGTACGTGTAATCTATGTTGACTGTTATTGCATTTTTTTTATTGTAACAATTTATGTTCAAACTGTTTCTGTGATGTTTAATTGCATATATTTACCAGTACTAGCCACTGCCAAACATACTTTAGGCACTTTCCATGGCAGAAAGAGAAAGAATAAATTGAAATTGAGACTATAAAACACTGAATTCTGCTTATTATCATGGCTGTCTGCTTGATTTTGAAAATAAAGGTGGCTCTGTGACCTACTAACTTTCTCAGCATCAGAGCACCAAAATGCTATAAAAAGACTTCAGTGACAACTGGCTTTAGGGGTTGATGAACATTTTAACTGAGCACGAAATGAGAGCATGAAATGAGAATTGACACTTGTGCAAACGACAAAGATGCCGCTTTCAATTTCATTGACCAATACAATTTATACCCCAAAATTACTTTTGAGTTGAATGCAATGCCTTAGCTCGTGGCTATAGATTATTATCAACCATTTCAATCTTGTCAGTGACCACTGCAATGTCAGACCACAAGTAAATTCACATTGTGGCCTCACTAAGATGCAACTGGTGTGGTCAGCAATCAAACCTGTAATTTTATGTTAAGTAGTGAAATGCCTGCCCAGTGCCCAGTTCACTAAAATACCTAAATTAAAATTAGAAGAAAGCTATTGGCTTAAAGTTATCCAGAACAAACTTTAATTTGGGAGACAGTGCCAATATAATGCATGCAATTATACAAGTAACCGATCTATCGTAAAATGCCAAGCAAATGCCCCCTTACGGTGACGGATAATTTGTCCAGATTTGGAAGAGGGGGGGAGGGGTGGCCCTTGCATAGTTCCGAACCGGTCATTGGGGCTTAGCTGGTGCTTATCTCAGATTTCCCGAAAAAAAAAAAAAAGGCCCGGGCACTTGCTCGGGGAGGGGAGGGGGGCACCTGTTTGGCATTCTATGATATGTCATAATTTCTGACCAATGAAGTCTGATATTGCACTATGTAACATCTAAGAACATGTAACTGTATCAAAAGCCAGTACAAAATATAAATTCATAACCAGTAACATGTTTTAGAGCTGAACCCATAAAAACTGCACCATTGCAGCCTACGTGAACACCATATTTTCAGACATTGCAATCACTGCAATAATAGCCAGTGCTGTTAGGCCGATGCAAATGTTAGAAAAAGCAGGTACAAACGACATTAACATTTGTGTGAGTCAAGCATAACCCAGTATGTTCTTGTTTAAGTAATGGCAGCATAAAATTGTCAGTGGCTTTGCAACTATCAAGCAGCACTTATTGATACAAACATAGCAAGCACCAGTAGGCAACCGTGTACGAAACCGAGATCTAGAAAGACAATTTCAAGCACTAAGTCTGTTACTCTATTACTCTGACTACTTTCATACAGTTCATAAGTGCCAATTTCTAAAAGGCCACCAAACGAGGTTAGTGGTTCATAGATAAAAAAAAAAGCACATCCCTCATACAAGAGTAGACGAACATGTTCTAGAATTTAACAAAAGTTAGTAGTTTGTTTGTAGTTTGAAAAAGCAGTGTTGTTGACTGTACAGTTGTAAACAGTATAATGCTTTAAATACAGGCAATGCTGGTTGTAAATATTAAATTCATAACAGAACGACACACAACATTACACCTCATTTTAATTATTAAAACTGAACAATGAATACTCTCCTAAATATATAACAATGTAACTGCAGGAGCTTGCTTGAGGTAAGTAAGCCTGGTTTTGAGTTCAAGTGCATACTGCCACTTACAAGCTAGTGCAGAGAAATAAAACTGCTGTTGACTTTTTAGAATAGTAATTAAGCAACAAGTTCACACAAGTTATGTGAGTAAACATCCAAAAGCAACATTACAGCTGCCCGCGTTGTACCAGAGGAACCCTAAAATAGTTTCAGTCTTCTAGGGTTCTTTCAAGAGCACTTGAACATACAGGAGATGAGCACACTGTAAAGCTGCCTAAAAGCATCTTTTTTTCTCACTCCTCATGGTATCTATTACTCACGAAATAAACATCCATTCTATTCTATTCCAAGTATACAAGTGTTCTTGCATTGCACTTGCGCTCTGCTTGCACCAGAATGTTACTGCCATTGCTAGGAATTGAACTAACATCAGCCTCAGCAATAGTCACTGAACTGCCACTGGATCAAGTACTATTAGGATTACAACGTGATATAGTAGTTTGGCATACAGCTGTTAAGTCTTATGGGACTAGATCTTCAAGTGAAAAATAATACAGTGACTGACATGAGTGCTGGTCTTATTATACTAGCAGAGCAGTTCTGTAGAAAGCAGCAAAAATGAAGAACTTTCATGAAATTAAAACTGGTTCTTCTTTCTATCATTCTTTTTTTTTCTGTTCCTTCTCACTCTGCATAGATGACAGCTTTGCACTTTCACTTTTGCAATATTTTGCTCATGGCACTACACTATACTAAGCAGTTTATTCATCATAGCATGATTGCATGGTTTCTCTTGAAACGCAAAATTTCAGCTGCACAAGTGACAAGTCCCAATTACATTAGAGTTCCCTGGAAGCTTGCACACGAGACAGACATTAAGTAAACACTGCTGCACAAGTTTTACTGTCCATACACCATCTAATAGTGTATCCCCAGTGTAAGACACCTTAAGCACACGAGAAAACATTTTGAACTAATGCATCAGATCTGATAATAACCCAGGTGAAAATATTCTTTTTTTCGCTGGTTTTAGCCGGCACCAGTAGTGACCAGCTGGAAGCCAACTAGCTACCAGCTGATTCCAGTTGGTCTACAACAGGAACCACTCTATTCTGGAAATGAAATCAACTGGAACTAGGTGGTTTGAAAGTGGATCAAAGGGGAACCAGTCAGTCTGGAAATAAATTAAATCGAGTGATGTGGAGCCAGAATGCATGTACTAGTTGATCTAGCAGGAATCGTTTTGATTGTGTAGAACTAGCAACCCAGGTTAATTGTACCCAAGACTAAATAAAAAATGCATGTGGTTCAACCACAAGTACTAGCTATTGCACGTGGTTCTTGAGAATGCTTGTCTGTTTCGTATTGTAGCACAAGATATGTAACCAAATTTTAAAAACCATAACCTTTACAGAAGAAATAAATTTAAGGTTTACAGTCAGTCAGTTAGAACGAAGGTTCTTTACCCTATGGTTAAATATCTGAATGCTGTCATAAATAATACTTGCTTATTACAATAGATGTGAATACAAGTAAAAGATTTTCAGTTTTGCCGACATCATATGCACATCACACTGTATGCCTTAACAACTGCATTGCATGTGTCCTCAAACCGTCATATTCATATGGTTGTAAAAATATTTGGCTCACGCTTATGCAGTGCCATTATTTGCGTCATTGGCATTTGTTGGCACAGGTCCAACTTGGGACCAAGTCAACAGCTCCGGCTGGGATAAAATGGCAGCCGAGACCAGATGGCAACCGATTCCAGCTGGGGCCAGTTTACAACTGGTTTTATCAGGGACCCGCTGGCAACTCGTTCCAGCTAGGAATTGTTCCACAACCTAGTTCAAGTGGTTCCAGCTGAAACTAGCTAAAACCAGTTGGAATTTTTCCATCTGGGAATAACACAAGAACACATGCTGAGAAGTTCTTCCCTGTTTGAACAAGAGCATAGCATCATTTTTCCAATCAAGGTTTGGCATGTGTGGAGAAAAGGAAAAGCCGCCGTCCTCATGACAAAGCCCACCGTCCACCTTTTCTTTATTCCTTGTTTTGATCTGATCTTAACTTGATGATAATGTCACTCGTCGTCTTCTACAAAATATTCAACAGTATCAATTTCCAGGCTCTTGGTGCTTTTTCCTGGTGATTTCTCACATTATTGTTTGGGACTGTTCACTGAGAGTGCCATGAATCAAGATGTTTGCTTTATATGCTTGGAAAAGTGAAGGGTCTTTGATTAATCTGCACTTTTTGCACTAGGTCAAAGAGCACTGTATTAATTTTTTTTAAACATTGCAGCACATGCTACCTGCAGGACGCTCTTCGATTTTGCAGAGTAAAAGAGCAATTCAGAAAAAGTTTACAGCTCTGTCACATTTGCTACTCTCTAAATGCAGCCATCATGCCTGTTGACCTGTATCAGTTTGTGGTGTGTGGACACAACTGCCTTTCATATTGGTTGTAAAATTCACATGGGTTGGTATAAGACAAGCTTAAAATAAGCCTTGAGCCTAGACTGTTGTCAAGACAACTGCTTCCCATTCCTACTTGCACATTTGCTACCTACTGCTGCACTTTTCTCTTTGATTTGGAACAACCACGAGGTGCATAAATGCTGCGTTGTTTTAATGTGTCAATCACTGCAAGTTTACGAATCATCATTTCACGATTGCTGTAGCTGCACAGCCTCAGTGATGTGCAGATGGAGTGTGCTCAGAACCATGGCACGCAGTACCTTCTGTAGTGTCAGCAGAAGGCACAGAGAATACCACTAGTCATACAGTTATCTACTGCCATAAACAATGTCACTTTCATTCTTAGAACAAGAACATACCACCATTTTTCCAATTAAGGTTTAGTATGACACTCAATTTGCAGGCTGTTCATAGTAAAGTGTAACGACGTTGGCATGCCAGTGGAGCCAAGGTGGTTCTCGAATGCAAACATGCTGAGGGACGGTCAAGCAGCATCCCCAAGATGCAGATATACTAAGTATGGTCGCCACCTTCTCGATGCAAAAGATGAACTTGGTCAGGACTGAAGTTGACTGTTCCTTCCGTCAGGGAAGAAATGCTGTCCGGAAGCTCAGAGTCTCGCCCCAAAGTCAGGGAAAGCCAAGGGTCTGCAAGTCGGGCTGCCAGTGACTCAGCTGGCACAATTAGGTGTAATTGCACAGCATTAATTCGCATAAACCTCGTCGGAGTCTTTGGCAAATGCGCCCGAATTCTTCAAGATGCTTCCTTGACCTTGGTAGCAATATGCCCACTTTTGACACCTGGTAAATAAGTCTGAGCTACTGTGTGTAGCCAGATCAGCTGCAGTCCTCTGAATCAATTATTAAATATTTTAGGTTAACAGTAAAAGCACATATGAAATAACACAATTTTCGTTTGAAACAGAGACTCCCTGCAGACAATGCTGTCAACATCAACATCAAAATCAACACGAACTCTCAACACGCAGCAACAAGTAATACCGCCTCCTCAGAAAAACTACTTTCACTATATAGTTTAAACATTGTGCACACGGTAAATAAATATGAACATGCAGAGAATTCACTAAAACTATGTGATTAAATGTAGCTTCAGTACTGGCACCATCGCTTTAGTATATTCACCTATACAAAGGGCGCAATACAATGAAAGAACCTTACTGGGCCGTCGGGGAGGCTCGGTAATGTTCTCCAGCTGACGCATTTCAATCTCCACCTTGCGCATGTTGACATACTTTATCTGCATCAGCTTCATGATCTTTTTTATGAAGCCCACGTAATCTGTAATTGACAAATTCCAAAGAAATTCGTGAAGTCATCCACTTGTACACATTTAACTGTTTTGGCAGTCTTCATTCAGTGCAAAAAGTTATATAATATCACAAGAAGCCCATCCGTGAAGGGAAGGATATGTAAAAAAGAAAAATGCTCCTTCCATCCATCAGAGAAGACAGTGCATTTAATAGCACCAATTTATGCACCATTCCAAGGGCCACTGAAATCGGCGAGTCAACTTGTTCCAAATCAGACGACTGGGCGTAAATATCTCGATGGTTACGCAAGGTTAGCATATCACTACAGTATAATGTGCGTTCATTCATTTAGGTAATACTGCACTTCTTGTAGTGCTTCTGAGAATGGCACCCATTAATACTTTTTGAGAGGATGTGGTGCCAGAGATTTTATGATATAGACAAAGTTGTGGAGATGAAGCATTAATGCACATGTGTACAACCATTAGCACAACAGTGAGAATTAACTGTTATGCTCAACATACTAGTACTAGAAACATGGCATTAATATCAGACTGATATTTTAATGATGCACAAAATGTGCATGTTAAATTAAAGGGCCACTCACCAGGTTTGACAATTTTGAGCTGACAAGCGCAATGCCTAGACGAGGCGTTCATGATCACGTCTGCCAAAATTTGCAACGCTACGCGCCGCGGAAATGGGTCAAACTTCAAGATGAAAGCTGCTCCCCCTCACCTCTGCCGGCGCACGCGTAGAGAATGAGGGCATGACGTGGGCATTGGAATGGCCCTACGTACACGGCAATGCAGTGACGTTGGTCCTCTACATAGACGTCTCTGCTCTGACGTTGTCAACAGTATACCACGTGACATGGCAAAAATTATTTAACACAACATGCGTAGTTTATGTATTTGTTGCTTTAAGAAATGAACAAAACTTGAAGTAAATAATGAGACGCAATAAAAAATTGTGCGTGTTTCTTTTGCATTGGCAAAAAAACACGCACCCATGGAAAAACCCGTGAAATGCTACGAGATGCGGTTCTAATGTGCCAGCGTTTCGCATGCGTTCGGGTGCCTGCGGTCAGCGCATTGAGCAGACGACCGCCGTGGAACGCTCCTACGGATTCGCGCACTCATTGTGCTCATCTACTCTACCGCGTCTAAGCCAGCATTTCCAAACCATCCCGCAGAAATGAGCAGAAGACCACAAAATAACGCTGGTCAACAAAGCAACACCGCTCGCGTGCATGGGGGCTAGGCTTGTTTGGGCACGTCATGCGCACGTCACCTCTTGGTCGGATGCCGGAGAGGGTGGGGAAAAGATTTGGCTTGCGAAGGCTACGCGGAGTAGCGGCAATGGTTTCGAACTCACCTCCTCTCCTTCGTTTCGCGCCGCTTCAAAAAAACCTGTTTTCTCCGCTCGTAATAAACCGATTCGAAAAATTTTTGTGGCAAAACGTTCCTCATCTGACACCCAACAACTTCCACTGTCTAACTAAAATTCGGTATGGGGCCTGGTGAGTGGCCCTTTAAAAAAGGGAGATTGTAGAGAGAACAGGAAATTAGATTACTTATGAAAGTTATGTGGAGAACACACAGTTACTGTAAATTGTAAAATGCTTAAAAGCAATATGAACTCCATGCTCTAAATGATTACCAATTCATTAAAATTAAGTTCTTTGGTTTCACAGGCAAAATTTATGATGTGATCATAAAGTTTACATGTAGTGGGAGACTCCAGACTTCAAATAACTTTGGCGAACTGGGCTTCTTTAAGTGTGCGAGTGTTTTTGCATTTTGCCTCATGAACAGCAGCCGCCATGGCCATGATCTAAACTTGCTCCATCACACCTTGCACTGCAACAACTTGGCAGCTAAGAAAACAGTGTGCGTGTTTTAATAATGATGATGATGCATGATGTTATCAAATTAATGATGTAACTCCAAAACTTTTGCAATGATATAAGCTTCCTTGGATACCTTTCATAAGGATGTTCTGAGAAATCAAGGTCATGAAATGCTTTTGGTCTTAGAAGCATGCCTAAACAAAATGTGAGGAAATGGTGAAGAGAAAATGTGCAGAGATTGAGTGAAGCATGTGTCAAACAACTGAGCTGCAAGACTTGCTGTCCCACGGCCGAATAGACGAGGTCAAAATGCAGCAGGTTCTAGGTTGAAGTATTGATTATTGTTTCAGGCCAGCCTTCCTTATATGTAGCCTCACCTCTGGGAAAGTCGCTGGGGCTGACCAGTTCCTTGAAAAATTCCTGGGCCGAGTGGCGCTGGTCATTCTTGGTCACTCCTGGCTTGAACCAGAATTTGAGCTCCCTGCTTTCCTGTAGTGAAAAGAAAAAGTGTGTCTATGTTTTCCATTTTTCTATAAAACTTTTGAAACCTGATTGAAATCAAAGAGAAAAAGTATCACAGATATTCCAGCTCAAAGCGTACTGTGTGCTTGATCTTAAGCTGTCTAAAAACAATTCTGGCTCTCTAATCAATAAAATATTTTACTATACAATACAGCAATGTTAATGCAAAAATTTCATGTCAACTGTTTTATAAGCTTTCTTTCTCTGCAGAAAAAAATTACCAAGGCTCATGTTCTGGATTGTTCTACACATTTATAAAGTTAACTTATGGCAATTCTTGGGCTACCATATCGCACCAATAAAGCGTAGAAAAAGGTTGGCTAGCTGCAAAAGTAAGCCAATCTTTTAATTAACTTCCGAGTTCAGAAATATTATTTGGATAATGGTTTGACTTGTCCCAAAATAATTGGCCAGAAACAAGAAGGAGACTTCGAAACACGCAAGGCGGTTTTTGCGATTCATAAACACTTCGTCGGGCTAAGATTAACCGTCAATGCAAAAGCACGTTGCTGGTGTGGTATAGAGGTTAATAATAAAGTTTTTAGTGTAGTAGTAAAGTACAGCAAAAAAAAGGGTGCACATTTCAAAATATCTATCAGTGCAAAGTGCTACAAACATAATCTGGTAATTTGGCTGACAGGGGCGAATGGCCTGTGATGCCCACCACTGCTGCAAGTTGCATGTGGAAAGTGTCCGTTGCCCTCAGGTTTCAGTGGCCTCCCAAGAGCGGCACTTTTCTTTAAATTCTATTGTTTTGGGTTGTGTATTTGCATAATTAGCGACAGAGAAGCTAGAGAAGGGCTGGTTCATCTGCTGCTATTTCAGTTTTTCTCTAAGCAAAATCATTGAGATTTCAATCGGCTTGCGGTGCTGCAGCGAACGGAGCCAGCATTCCAATCAACGTGCACAGAATGCACCATTGTGCTCAGGGATTCAATTGCCATCATGTGAAAGCTTTGCTGTCCGTAAATGAAGGCTTCCCGTTTTCTGGCTTGGAAAGTTGGCTATTGTGTTCCAGATGTCGATGCCAACAAAACTATAGGGATTTCTAGCTGAAATATCAAAGCAACGTATGCTGCATTGTGCAAAAGTACATGGTCGTGTGTCCTAAAGAGATGTTTTTGCATGCATGTCAAGCAGCCTACTTGACAATTGATAGACAGGGTAGCACATTTTGTAACGATAAAGGTCAGGAAAACGTAGGGCAGTGGCAGTATCCCCAGGGCCACTGCTACTAGTTTTCGTCTCAATAGAATTCATTACCTATTAGGTCAATACAGTATTCTCAAAGAATTTCACAGAAGAAAATGCACTGCCAACGAGGGTGGCCATATTGGAATATTGTGCAAAGTTCGTTTTAATTTAGCCACAGAATACACTTAATATTTAAACGAACTTCAACCAGACCAAGTTGTCCACAAGGTCCAGCAGGATCATGCTGAGTGGTCAAGCTGTCTTGGGATTGGCAGAAGTAGAGTTCAAGTCAAGCAAGATCTCTACATTCAGGGGTGCACACATATATTGCTAGCAGACACTTCTCTTTCTATTAGTGTAAGCTAAGTGTTGCCGTGCTCAATGTGGTAAAATAAATTTAAAATATGAAAGACTAAGGAAAAACCGACAGTACTTACTCGTGTATGGACTTCAGTTACCACATTGGTGAGGAAAACACGAAATTCCAGTGAGATCTCCGGTGAATCATCATCATCGTCATCTATAAACAAAAGAAAATCGAGCATCACGGCACTAAAACATTCGAGTTCAAAATAGTTTCTACAGTTGCATAACACCCTGACATTGCAGCAGGTTCTGGACATTGGCAATGCTAAATGTTTACTTTAAATAATACTAGAATGAATTAAAACACATAAAAACATATCCTAGCTATCCACGATGATATGTCTTTAGCTTTCCTAATCGACTCACTTGAGGCAGTTCAAAGCCGTATTATTAGGTTAATTCACTTTTCATATTCATATACCTGTACATCATCCCTCAAAAAAGAATCAGTTCTATTAAATCTTGGCATCTGCCAATGCATTCCCAGCCTCTGCCTTTTTCAAAAATTTTTTTCAGCGCTTGCTCCATCATCCCTAAATTATTCCACCAGCCCGTATATCTCACCACACTAGTATTAAAATGCTATGTATTAAAATGACCACTTTTTCTATGTCTTTCTTTATACAGACTGCAAAGGACTCGAATAACCTTCCTCATGAAGACGCTGTTTCCTGCCCATCAACATTTTTGAATAAACTGCCCCCTTATTTTTCACAATAAAAACTCGTGGCAATAAAAGAATTTTTATTTCTTAATCTACCTCTCGAGGGGTTAAGAAAAATAAAGTGATGTGATAATAATTAAAGCCAATTATTTCCAATGCCATTTCATAAAACAAATGTAAAACACAGCCTCAAGTAAGTTGTAGCCCGAACACGGCATAAGAACAAAAGAATGCACATATTAACACAAGCAGCAAGTATTCCAATGAGCGTAATTGTTAAATATGGGCATTCATGTTTGTCATTGTGCAGAGTCCGTGCACTGTGTTCGTACATGCACTGTATTCGTTTCAAAAATGAACAATCAACGTATGCCATCATCATCGCTGCCTTCAACAACTGTGCATGCTCAGCAACAACCTCCATCCAGGATTACACTTAGACGTGCAAGGCCCACATCAAGACGGCTGCGAACGCTGAAGCCTTGCCAAAATACTTACAATACACCTCGGTACTCGTACTGAAACGGGAGGCGGTGCTTGCAAGCGTAAACAATTAAATTACATGTTCCAGGCTCTATGACCGTGTCACCTTTTTACTTTTAATATGCTTCACCACACAGCGCTCTGTGTTGAGGCGAAGATAACTTAAAAAAAAAACATGACTGTGTGTGAGTGTTTATATAGCAACGTCCAAACAGGAATGTGTGTACCCCCTCTTGGAGTAAATACATCAAGGTTCAAACCATTTTCTGTAATGTTCACGCTTATTTAAAATGCTGAGTTACATGAATTCCTCCTAAGTCTTCCTTATCATTCATTTGTGCAGTTTATACAGAGCGCAGTTTGAGATCGCACAGCTATAAAGCGAAAATCCAGGGCCCTGACTTCCAATGCTCTGATCCCATTCCAGCGCTATACAGTTTATACAGAAAACTGGGAGATTTAAAGAAAAAAATGAGGCAGATCCCACGTGCCTTAGGAATCGACAATATGCGAGGAATGCACATGCAAGCTGACGGCCTTGTAATTTTTTTATTGGTCGAAACGTTACGAAGTTGTGCTAAATATATGTACAAATGCATGCACAGACATAAGTTAAACAGCCACATATATGTTTTGTACCGCCAGTCGATTACAGTTGCGTAATGATGCCAACAGCGACATGGACATTAGCAACACCAGAAGCAGTAAGCCGATATAAAGCATAATGATGCCAACAGCGACATGGACATTAGCAACACCAGAAGCAGTAAGCCCATATAAAGCACTACATGCTCGCGGATAAACTCAAGCGGATGACACCTGACTACAATCCTGACGTGACGGCTGTATCGTAGGAGAACATATGTAATATTTATGAAATAGGGAAGTCAGCACTGCGACCACATCAGGGTCCATTTAAAAGGTGGTTCCGAGACCTGGCGTGGCACTGCGGTAGAATACTTGATCGGCCAGCAGAGTGCTGGGTTCGATTCCTGATGGGACAATGACATTTATTCCTTGCATTCATCCGGTCAACGATGCTGATGTCCGCTTTAACAATCAAGCATTAAAATTATCCATGTGTGTTCTCGTCGTTCCTGGGTAGACATACAGTCAATCACCTGTGGCACATACCCGCATATCAGTGGCACATACCCCCGGGTATGTGCCACTGTTTATTGGAAAGTGTTTGGCGACACACGCGACAGGATTGTGACATTATTAATGGCATGACCAGCGATTGGTATTCCTCAAATCATTTTAACCTCCCATGCTAATTTTCATTTACCACACGCTGAACACCGAGATATAGGCACATTAGATTAGATTAGATAAATAGACGGACGGACGGACGGACGGACCGACTGACCGACCGACCGACCGACCGACCGACCGACCGACCGACCGACCGACCGACCGACAGACAGACAGACAGACAGACAGACAGACAGACAGACAGACAGACAGACAGGTAGGTAGGTAGGTAGGTAGGTAGGTAGGTAGGTAGGTAGGTAGGTAGGTAGGTAGGTAGGTAGGTAGGTAGGTAGGCTGGTAGGTAGGTAGGTAGGTAGGTACACGTTCCACGTGCTTACGGAAAGCAAAGAAATGCTTCGCATTTAAAATTGACAGATCAGCGTACCCCTGCTGGCCAGCCGGTTGATGACGATGCCCCGGTGGTCACCGCCAGCCTCGTGCATCACGTTACCCTTGTCGAGCGCTTGCCGGGCCACCCGCTCCATCTTGATGTTCGTCTGACCCTCCACCTTCTTGCGGGGTGTCATCACGATATGCTCCTCTGCGCAAAGCACGGGTAAGGAAGAAAACATGTACGTCTCACTCCACAACGCGAAGTGCCGAGCAGTTTCAACTAACAAACCAACTAATTATATATATATATATATATATATATATATATATATATATATATATATATATATATATATATATTGTAAGCACATTCCAAGCATTTGATCGTTCTCACTTGCACATACCCATCATCATCGTTCTCACTTGCACATACCCATCATCATCGTCCTCTCTCTTGGTGTGGTTCTGAGCCGAGCCAGACATCGCAGAATAAACGCTTCTGCTCGCCCTGCCTGCTCGCCGTACCTAGTCTGCCTGCGTCTTTCAGAGTGGTGGAAGTGCCGGGGTAAGATCCCGACGTCCTCCTACGTTCATTTCCCACCTGGAGCTCCGATCTGGTCGCCGATTGCACCCAGCCACCCACACAGGTATGCAGACATCGGACCTAACGCCTAGCCCTAACGCTACAGCCCCTACGCCGGCGGCTGCCCGCTCTTCATCTACTGTCACCAGCCCTCAGCGCGAACCGCCCGTGTTCGCGGGTCTTCGCGGTGACGACGTCGAGGAATGGCTTGACCTTTACAACCGTGTGGGTTCAGCCAATCGATGGACCGAAGCAGAGAAACTGAGCTACCTTCCTTTCTATTTGACCAGCGTAGCCAAAACCTGGTATTTTAATCACGAAACTGACTTCGTTGATTGGTCGACCTTTGCCAACAAACTGCGACAAATATTCGGATGCTCATCGGGTCGTTCCGAAGCCGCGAAACAGAAGCTGGCTGTGCGTCTACAACTGGCACATGAGTCGTACACTTCGTATATCGAGGATGTTTTGGCCCTCTGTCGCCGTGCGAATAAAGACATGACGGAAGATGAGCGCGTTCGCCACATCCTTAAAGGAATCGGCCCAATCGCATTCAACGCCTTGGCTGTTGGCAATCCCGCTACGGTTAACGACGTCATTTCGACATGCCAACGCCTTGACCAGTTGCAGTCCCTTCGGCTTCAACAAGACAGTGATCCACGCCTGATGCCTCCCTCTGAATTAAAAACCCTTATCCGCACAATTATCCGGGAAGAACTTCGAGACCTTGAACAGCAGCGGTCCACTGTCGCCTCCGCTCCGTCTCCACCATTCGACCTGCGGAATCTTGTTAAGCAGGAGTTAGCGGCAATGGCGACACCGACATCCCCGGTCGCTCCGCCAGCACGCCCGATGCCCACATACGCCGATGTGACGCCCAGGTCGACACCGGCAGCACCGGTTGTTCAAACGGTAATGCCCACATATGCGGAGATCGCTGCGATTCCGCCTGCTCCCGGGGCATCTAGCTCTACGGATACTGCTAGTAGCCATTTGGCTGCTATGCGAGGTGGAATGACTGCTGCACCCTTGTATCCTCAGTGGCGTCAATCCCGTCCTGTTTGCTTTTACTGCGGTATACGAGGCCACATTTCTCGTTACTGCCGTCGCCGCCAGCAAGAGGAACGACGAGGCTATGCTGAGTTCGAACGAGACCGGTTCCGAAGACCAGATCTTTATGCTCCAGACACCTACCCGTCCGCGCAGTACCGGTCTCCGTCTCCTCCAGTGTCCCCTCGTCAACATCAGGAATACCGCTCCTCCAGACGACGCTCTCCATCGCCCTATCGCCGCTCCGCATCGCCACTTCGTCCAATCATCTCCCGTCCTGTTGACCAATCTTCGGAAAACTAAGGATTGCAGTTTTTGGAGGGAAAACTGCGTCCCGTCGACCAACAAAAATACCTCCTGTTCGCCCAGCTAATATGTTGTCAGTGACTATTGAAGGTATTCCTGTGCAAGCTCTCGTTGACACCGGTGCAACCACTTCTGTTTTGCGTAGTGACTTGTGCTCGCGCCTCCGTAAAGTCAGAACGCCCTATGTGGGACCTGTGTTGCGTGGGGCAAATAACGTGCTGATTCAACCTGACGGACAGTGTACGGCTCGTGTTTCTATTGATGGTATACGTCACCACATCGAGATGATTGTGTTGCCCACGTGCATTCATGAACTTATCCTTGGTTGGGACTTTCTGCATTCTGCTTCCGCTGTTATATCCTTTAAAGAGAACGTCATTCACATAACGGATACAACGGATGCGCCCATTCCAGTTTCATCACCCTCGATCTCCAACTTGGTCATTGTTGAAGACTGCGTCCTGCACCCTGGTCACGAACACGTGATAGCTGTCGCATCTACCCAAGTAACCGACGGTGATGCACTTGTGGCTCCTTCGTTTCGCTGCACCTCCCGTGGAATTCTCGTCGCCTCTTGCCTCCTCCGGTTTTCCTCTGGCTGCGCTTTTCTGCCCGTTTCTAACACAACTGCAGAATCTGTGCTGCTGCCCAAGGGAATGACAGTGGCAAAGATTGACTTCTCTCCATTGACCTCCATCGCGACACTCTGCCCGTCTTCGTCACCAGTACCAGCTCCAGGTTCACGTTCTTTCCCTTTTCGACCTGTCATTGGTTCAGACCTCACACCAAAACAGTCTGAAGCACTATTGGCCCTTTTGGCTAAGCACAAAGCCTGCTTTGATAGCTGTACCACAACACTGAGTCAGACTTCCGCGGCTGTACATCGCATTGAAACCGACGGTTCTCGTGTGATACGCCGTCGCCCATATCGGGTTTCGCAATCAGAGAGAGAAATAATTGAAAAAGAAGTGAACGAGATGCTATCGCGAAATATAATACGACCTTCTTCGAGTTCCTGGGCATCTCCAGTCGTTTTAGTTAAAAAGAAGGATGGCTCTGTTCGTTTTTGCATTGACTACCGCGCGTTAAATAAGATCACACGCAAGGACGTATATCCTATGCCTAGAATTGATGACGCTTTAGACACACTGCAAGGGGCGAACTATTTTTCGAGCCTTGACTTACGATCAGGTTACTGGCAAATCCCCATGAACGAGGCTGACAAAGAAAAAACTGCATTTGCCACACCGGACGGCCTTTATGAATTTAATGTAATGCCATTCGGCTTGTGCAACGCTCCAGCCACGTTTGAGCGAATGATTGATACTGTTCTTCGTGGCCTAAAATGGAAGACCTGCCTCTGTTACTTAGATGATATCGTTGTTTTTTCAAGTACCTTTGCCCAACATCTTCAACGATTAGACGAGGTGCTACAATGTCTCTCCAAGGCTGGCCTTCAGATAAATACAAAGAAGTGTACATTTGCCAGCAAAAGCATCAAAGTCCTCGGTCACGTCGTTTCCAAAGACGGAATCCAACCAGATCCCGAGAAGATCGCAACTGTGCTACAGTTCCCTCGACCGTCCAACCAAAAGACGTTGCGCAGCTTTCTTGGTCTCGCGTCCTATTTTCGTCGCTTTATACGCAACTTTGCTACCTTAGCGGCTCCGCTAAATAAGTTATTGGCCACTGGTGCTCCTTTCTCATGGTCCAACGACTGCGAATCTGCATTTGAAATTTTGAAAGAACGCCTGACTTCCGGACCAGTGCTGCGCCACTTCGATGAGAGAGCGCCTACCATACTCCATACTGACGCAAGCGCACAAGGCATTGGAGCAGTCCTTCTGCAGCGTGATTCCACCTCTAAAGAGCAGGTTGTGGCCTACGCTAGCCGGACTCTGTCAACAGCTGAGCGGAATTACACCATCACGGAGCAGGAGTGCTTGGCTATCGTATGGTCGATACAGAAATTCCGCCCGTATCTCTACGGTCGGCACTTCACCATCATCACCGACCACCACGCACTCTGTTGGCTTTCATCAATGAAGAATATGTCAGGACGTCTTGCGCGCTGGATACTGCGCTTACAAGAGTACGACTTTACAGTTACGTACAAGTCTGGCAAATGTCATCATGATGCCGACGCGCTGTCCCGGTGCCCACTTTCGCTCTCTCGTGACAATACGTCCACCGCATCGCGTTCGAATGACTCTGACACCCAGCTTGCCTCACAACACGTATCGCTCGCATCGCTGGATCCAATGCAGCTATCTTCGAACTCCGATTTACGTTCACTTCAGCTGGCAGATTCCTACTGTCGGTCTTTCATTGATCGCCTTCGCGGTGTCACTAAACCACCCAACAGCCGCTTGCGACGCCAGCTTCGACAATTTCGCCTTCAGGACGGTGTGCTTAAGCGCTACATTTACCATCCCACCGGTAACAAGTGGGTACCAGTTCTTCCCCGCTGCCTTCGTCTTCGAGTTTTGGAAGCATTCCACGATGATATTGCTGCCGGTCATCTAGGCTTCCACAAGACCTACGATCGCATCAAGACGCGCTGCTTCTGGCCTGGCTTGTCCACAACGGTGGCCAAATACGTGGGCTCGTGCGCGTTGTGTCAGCACCGCAAGCGATCCACATCCCCGCCTGCTGGTTTCCTTCAGCCTCTTCCCTGTCCCACCACACCATTCGAATTTGTCGGAATAGACTTGTATGGTCCTTTGCCGTTGACACCTTCCGGTCACCGTTGGATCGTCACTGCAGTCGACCATCAAACAAGATACGCCGAGACTTCACCTCTTCATTCTGCTACCGCCACAGAAATCGCCAATTTTTTCTTGAACTCCATCGTCTTGCGCCACGGAGCCCCTCGCGTCCTTTTGAGTGACCGTGGCAAAGCCTTCCTTTCCAAGGTCCTGGATGAAGTCCTGCAGGCGTGCAATACAGTGCATAAAACCACTTCTACATACCATCCGCAAACGAATGGCCTTACCGAGCGCTTCCACCGAACACTCTCTGACATGATATCGATGTACTTGCATCCTGACCACAAAAATTGGGATAACATTTTACCGTTTGTCACCTTCGCATACAATACTGCGGTACAACGATCAACTGGCTACAGCCCGTTTTTTCTCGTGTACGGCCGATCTGCCTCCTCGGTCTTCGACACGGCATTTTTCTTTGCACCGGCTCCAAGCAGTACCTCGCTCCCAGAAGAGTTCGCAGCCCGAGTCACACAATGCCGTGAAATTGCTCGCAAAAACACGGAAGCAACCCAAAAGGAGAGAAAACATCGCTGTGATAAAAAACGACGCGACGTGGCCTTTAATGCTGGCGATAAGGTTTTACTATGGACCCCGGTTCGAGCGTCGGGCCTTTGCGAGAAATTTCTTCACCGGTATGTTGGCCCATACACCGTTGTACGACAGACATCTCCAGTTAACTACCTCGTCACCCCGCTTCAGTCTGTCACTGACCGCCGTCTGCGCAGCACGGAAATAGTTCACGTCTCACGCATGAAGCCTTTTGTTACTCGTTCGGCCGATCTCTGACTGGCGGCCAGGTTGGCCGCTTCGCAGAGGGGGGGGGAAATTGTAAGCACATTCCAAGCATTTGATCGTTCTCACTTGCACATACCCATCATCATCGTTCTCACTTGCACATACCCATCATCATCGTCCTCTCTCTTGGTGTGGTTCTGAGCCGAGCCAGACATCGCAGAATAAACGCTTCTGCTCGCCCTGCCTGCTCGCCGTACCTAGTCTGCCTGCGTCTTTCAATATATATATATATATATATATATATATATATATATTATACAAAGCCCGACTTGTTGACTTGTTGAAGTTCATAAACTACAGGTAAAATATATCTGCAGCTTAAAAAGCAGAAATGATGGTACAATACTTCCATCACTGCACCTGCGGCTGAACGCGCCCAGAATCAGCCCCGTTATTCGTGAACCAACCTAGACCTTATTTCGCGGTTTCCTTATCCGTTTTGTGTTTGTAGTGCGTTGCGTTTGATAAACAAAATAGGTCATTATTCACATATAAATCTTGCAGTTATTGTTTAGCATATTACCACATTCGCGCCCAGTGCACGGTGTGTCTAGGAATGGGCGAGGAGGGGGCTCAACTCACTGTCCACCTCCTGAAATTTTGGATGTGCATTGCCCGCACACATACAAACGCAGTTGAACTACAACGCTCCCCTCTCCAGAAAACAATTCTGGTTATTGGATACGACGCCCCGTATCGACTGATCGCTACATTCACAATGAGCACCGATCGATGTACCTGCTGTGTTTTCAGCAGCACACTAAATTAACCGTTTTAGTATATACGCTTTGAACTGTTGGTTTCTAGTGAAATCAAATGCTAATTTTTTGAAGGGGAAGCAAAAATTATCAGGTCGCACACATGTGATACAGTATGAGAACCATGATATGTGCGAGAGGTTGGCTACACTTTTTTTTTTTTTGCTCTCTACATGGCAGTCCCGAAATTAGCATTTCTGGAAAAACTGTCCGTGTGGTTTATAAAGTTGATTAGGACTTGGAAAGCAACTCTAACCAAATAACAGAATTTTGGCTGGAGTCTTTCTTGAGGTCCTGACACCCAGATTGTGCGTTAGCTTCTCAATGTGCTCTGCTATAATTGGCACTTTATAGGAACACAATAGCACAAGTTTCAGATCCCTTATATGATATATACTCGAAAAGAGTGTTCAAGTGGCACAAGCAGTAATTTATACATGGTTTAGCTGTAATCTTGCAAAAACTGCACGCTGCGCGAAATAGGAACGAGACTCGCGGAAGCGTGCCACCATAAACGACCACTTATCCATTAAAGGTACTCTCCTTTATAGGTTTTGATGGCAACAAACATCATAAAAGAAGTGCCAACTTCGATAGTCCTGAGTGCGGCTCAAACGACGACGGAAAAAAAAAATAAAAGTACGGGAAAATATCCATTCCGCGCCATTATCCTTCACGCTGCACGACACGCTAACGAGGCTCTCTCCTTAACGAGGCCGGGACAATTAGTTTCCGGACAAATGCAGCTGCACAAGAACGCTGGCTACCCAGTCGAGAGAACTCCTCAGAAACATTCCACATTAACGTGACACTGAATAGAAAAAGCTGTTTTTTCTCTTACCCTTTCACAATACCGAAAGCACCGCCCCTACCGCGAGATGACGCTTGGTGAGCGAGGAAATGTGCAAAAGAAAGTCACAGCTTTGCCGCAAATGCGAAGCCATGAATGCGATAGCAACAGATTGGAATGTCACGCGAAGAATGGCAAGCAGGTCGAAACGTGCCCCGCGTTGCTCACGCACAAATGACGCACGAAACGGGTCTCAGTTGTTACTTCGCTGTGTCTGAAAAGTTCGCAGTTTCGTTGACAAGTATTGTTCATTCACCAAATTTTGTTTTTTCTATTTAACTGCAAGTCCATCCTCCAAGCCCCCCCCCCCCCCCTTTTTTTTTCCGTGCGGCCCCCTCTGTGTCGTCTTCACGAAACTCGATCGGGCCTCCGCCTGAACGAGTACCCGACCCCAGGTTGATTGATTGATATGTGGGGTTTAACGTCCCAAAACCACCCTATGATTATGAGAGACGCCGTAGTGGTGGGCTCCGGAAATTTCGACCGCCTGGGGTTCTTTAACGTGCATCCAAATCTGAGCACACGGGCCTTCAACATTTCAGCTTCCATCGGAAATGCAGCCGCCGCAGCCGGGATTCGATCCCGCGACCTGCGGGTCAGCAGCACCCGACCTCAGGTAAAGAGCATCGGACGCGTAATTCGAAAGTTGTGGGTTCGGATCACACTGACGGAAAAGGTCGATTTTCGAACACTTCAGGTCGTAATTGCTACGCCGCCGTTACAAGCAACAATTAAAGTCCCCTGTGACCTGCTGGATTCATTTGGTTCTGCCGGACTTCTCGGCCAGAAAGAAGTATACAGGGGAAGCATAAACAATCTGTGTACACACAATCGCGGCGACGGCACGCAAGCTGCAGGATAGCCAGCAGCTTGCGCGTAATAGTGATATACGGGTCACACGTTGCGACTGAAACAAGTGACCCCCACATATGGCGTGCACACAGCGTGACACGACACGTGAGAGCCCTGCGCGGGTCACTGTTCGCGCATCACGGGACAACGAGGGACGTGCTCGATTTCTCCTGGAGAACGACACTGATCCCGCGGGACGAGAACGCAAACAGAGAAGACATCGGTCGCAGGCGCCCAATCCGTCAAGCGAAACAATGGCCGGAAGGGACGGGCCCAGGAGGGGGGGGGGGGGGGGGGATCTTCGGAGCGGGAACGGATGTAGCCGTCGACTTTTGATCGTCGTCGCATACCCCGCAGTGTAGGCGCGCAGTGAGGCAATACGCGACGTGTCACACGTACCGTATCCATCGCTGTATGGCCTCACGTCACTCCCTTCAGAGCGAAAACAAACCGGGGAGCTCTGACCCTATGGGGAAGATTTGGACAAGCGGAGTGGCGTCTCGCGAATCACGTCTCGCCATAACAAATATGTATATGTATAGGAGGTGTTCTCGAGCACGTACGAGGCTGCCGCGTTGTATACCTTCACGAGTACGCGAAGCGATGAACGCGAAGTCCGCGAAGCGATGTACGCGAAGCGATGTCCGATGAACGCGATGTACGCGAAGCGATGAACTGAGCCGGGGAACAGCGCGAAAAATGGGACCGCGAAAGAATGAGCACACGACACAAGCGCTGACGAACAACTGTGTCTAAATTTATAAAAAAAAATATATAGCTGAAAACGAAATAAAACCACCAAGTACCCATAAGGATGAAAAGCAAAAACGAATCTGCCACGAGTCGAAATGTCAGAGTTAATCACTCAAAAACACTATCTCTTTTTTTTTTCAAGATGGCGAGTGAGAGTTCACTGACGCACATGTTTCCTTTCGTCTTGATATGGAAAGCCTCGTTGATTTCGCACGATATCGTGCGATATCGTGAGAATATCTTGCAATCATTAAAGAGGACATCTCGACTCGTGGCAGATTCGTTTTTGATTTTAACCTTATGGGCACTTGGTTGTTTCATTTAGTTTTCAGCTATATATTTTTATGTGTAATAAATTTGTACGTGGAAAAGTTGTTCGTCAGCGCTTGTGTCATGCGCTCATTCTTTCTCGGTCCAGTTTTTTGCGCTGTTCCCCTTAGCATCATGTACCAACTGGCCCTTCAAGGTACCCTTCTGCGAAATCTGTGTGTATAGTAGTTACGGATTCTAATAAATGAAGCAAACGAGACGCATAGACATTTTAAAATCTGAACATATAAGAAAGGGCGTATACCTCATAATCCTACGGTGGTTCTGGGGCGTGAATTCTAAAGTCCCTAGATTTTCCCCTGTTTTCTTAAGTGCCGACAACCACTCAAGCGCCATCGACGAATCTCATCGTCAGACGCTCGTTTTCGGCAGCCATGCTCTTCCTAACATTTTGCCAGCAGCTTGTGAAGCGAGTCCCCTGCTCACTAACGACGGGCCCTGACCAGAAGAGAAAGGCGCGTCGCGTCCTTTGAAAGATGCGTGGCTAATGTACTTAGACGTATACGTGCATAAGTAAAGCTTCCAAGTTAGGAATAAAATAGCGGCGTCTGCCGTCGTTTTGTAAATTTACGAAATTAAAATGTTATTTCTCGCTGCTATTCTTGAGCCACACAAAGCGCCCATCATGCGCCGCATAGTATCATGGAATAAAACCGGAACCAGAAAAAAAAAAAACTGAGTATAGCTTGCCCAGTTAGGCTCGAAATACACGGCTGTATTATACGACAAGGCGCGCTAAGTGTGCTCCACATACGCGCAAAGGTAATCGTCTGTGAACGAGTCACGCCTGCATTGCCACACGCGCCATGCCCATTTCCTGTTCCGCTATACCGACACTTCCAGGTACAACGCGAAGCGGGCGGAAAGGGAAATGTATACATAAGCGCCGGGATTTCTTTCCTCGTGCTATATAGTGAAAATAATTGTGTACGACTTTCCTTCCGAGCATTCCACAATATAGCATTGATTGATTGATTGATTGATTGATTGATTGATTGGTTGATTCAGGGGCTCAGCCAGATTTGGGAGGGGGGGGAATTTCACGTTGCGTATACCGATGTGATTACGAGGAACGCCGTGGTGAAGGGTTCCGAAAATGACGACCACCTTAAGGTGGCGGTTCTACTGTCGCCATATTGCGAGTAGTTCTGGAAAAAATACCAGACGGCGCCACCAAGTCAGGACTGGAAAGCCAACATTTCGGAGGTGAACTGCCACACGTGTGCCGGCGCGCCACACTGCATGACGAGGGGGTGCAAATCGCGCTGACACGGTTCGAAGAAATGAGGCACTGAGCAGGGGCTTTTTTTTCTCCCCTTCACCGACACCTCCATCTCTCTCCATGCTCACTAGCCCCTGACCCCTGCGGTCGCTGCTTTTCAAGAGATCCCTCATGTAGGCTGCCTAGCCTGCTTGGCCAGCTGCTCTACGTTCCATACAGTGCCGGAATGCGGGGTTGAGTGAAAAACTCTATCGCGGAGGTCACAACAATGTATACAATGGAGATCAAAACTTGGACTATGAGTATTCATGCGAGGTTCAACGGAACAGTTCGTTCTACAAATAATTGGGGTTGCTGGAGCGTGATGCGGTTCGGTGGGACAGGAGAAGGCAAATTATATTTGACTATGTATACTTCCTTCCCAGTATGACCTAAGCTTCCAAATTTTCAAAAAAAAAACAAAAAAACGGGTAGTTAGGCAAATCGCGTGCTAAGAAGTGCGGCCGCTGTGACTCACGGTGCCCAACACGTGCCGACTGCATAATCATTAGTTTTCCCCACTATACGTAGCGTAATTTATTTCATTAGAATTGAAACTTCAGCAGGCTAGTATGAATTCATGTTTTGGTTGATGCAGCGTTTATTTATCACGTTGCCGTACGCAAACCATCGGACTAGTCGACAAACTATGTTTATGACGAAAATGAAGCAATTACCTCTTGTGTGTCATATGAGCGAGACTCGCACATGCGTGGCCTGAATGGTCCAGGTGCGTTATTCCCTTGTCCAAGGAACGACTTCTCTATTCGCGTACGCTATTTCAACATCTTTTTTTTTTCCTGTAAAGGTCGTGGCAATAACATGAAGAGTGATCGTTTCGCCCAAATCAGTTATTGACTGCAAGCTCGTAGATTCGAGGCCGTTACCTCAAGCTCTATAAACATCTCATGATAAAAACTGGGGCGGATTCACACAAACCTCCCAGGAGTGCAACAAGGGAGGGGAAGACTTATGGTACAGTGCATCTCCCATGCATCTTTCTACACAGCCGCTGCTTGTATTACTTCTATGTCGTACCCATTTCGAGTTCGTAAAGCGCATGCAAGGCAAAAACATGAGTACACAAATACAATAGTTGCAAAGGAGTTGAAGAAAAGGTCTTGTCGCACTGGATAAGGCTTTTGGATGCATGATTGGTCAATTCAAATAACTGTGTCGGCTAACATATCTTCAAGCAACGAGTCTTAGTGTTGTGTATATGCTATGCAATGAAGGGCTGTCATGCAGTAAGCAAGATTGAGTCAATACACGTTGTTGTGACAATTTATTTAGTACGAAACGAGCGTCGGCAGCACTTGGTTACAGCCACGAAGACACCTGAACATCACACACACAAAAAAGCCCGCAGAACTACAACGCATACATTCAGAGAAATGTGAAATTGCACAAAGCAAAAGTACATATAATCACGATTTTCGGATGCGAACTTGTGACAGCAGAGAATGAAGGTGTATGTTTTATTATTATTTTCCGTTATCCTATATCACACACGAACTTTTTACAAAAGTTTATTGGCGCTTCTGTGGTCATGTCTCTCGGTCATTGCTGCTGCAGAACGCACGTGAATGGCTGATGACACACCCGACACAAAGAAGTGAATTGCTACCTCATAGCTTGTTCGAGAAAGAGTCTTTGCTATTGTCAAATCTGAGCCTGCATCTGCCATTCGATATATACAAGGTCGTTCTCCTAATGTGCAGTTCTTTAGAGCGAAGCTCTTACGCACATACTGCTGCGTTGAGCGGCGGCGCCTGTTGGCGTCGTCGGCGTAACCAGTAGAGCGAACAAGGACGAAAGAGAGCGAACGCGGAGTCTGCTGATGTCACTCGCCACTGGCCTCTAACCTCGCCTTCTTCCTCCGTCACGCTTGCTGCCCCCCCCCCCCCCCGGTAGCAGCTCGCGCGCGTGCAGGGCTGGCACGTGCACTGCGGCTGGCTTCGCTTGTCGTAACGGGGCTCTCGGCATTTCGCTTGGTTCGCGGCGCCTGCAATGCACAAAGTGGTATGCGTAACGCTCGAGCACTGGCAATTTGCGTGGAAATATGTAAATAGCTACAACTGCAGATGGCCGAAACTACAGACGCACTTGGCGTTGCCCCAACACGAAAGTGCGCTCAAAATCACCATTAGATAGCATCGTCACAATTGGTGAATTTCTTGACAGTGCACGCGCCCAGCAGTCCTACGACTCAAGGCTGTGGAAAATGTCCGAGTCGCCACTCTGCTTTGCCTCCTTGTTCTTCATCGAAGCTCGTTTAGACTGCTGGTGTGACTCAATTGCTTTCACATTCCACTGTGGTCTGCGTATGGGCATGCTGCGCGTAGTACGGGGATCTACAATTTCAGGTAACATGCAGTCTCTGTAAAATCTGATTAGTTGTGGAAGCATTCTGAATTTCCAAAAGTCATTATCTCTTTCGATCCGCTGTACGTGGATGCCCTTCGACGTGCAGACGACGAAGTGGCAGAAACTTCTTTTAGTGATATGCAGCTGGCCTTGCACTTGGTAGAAATAGTTATGAGAGCCGCTCAATTTGGGTGGTTCGTGTACTTGGCTCCTTTGATTGTACTTTTTAGCTGCCTCGGATGGCTCCATGTCCTTCGAAGTGAATGGGCACTTCACCTCCACGATACCGTCGCTCTGGGTAAACAAATTATCCGCAAGGTTGCACAGCAGTTTCCATTTCTTGCTCGTATAACCGGAGTGCAACACGCTCCTGTTGTCTTCCATGCTCAAGAGCGGCACTGGTGAAATTTTTTTTTATAGAGCAGGGTCTTCACGAGCGTGTCACACGGTGTCCACTCCCTCCTTCGGCATACTGCATAGAAATTCGACGCCGTTAGGCGCATGTTTCTTTCAAAATGCCATGTAGGATTATCAGCCTGTCCTCGAGTAGCCTTCTCAATTTCCATCTGCTGTTTCTCATTCACCTGCAGGCTTGCTAAAACAGCCCGTTCTTTCTCGGCATATTGCTCTGGTGGCATGTCTGGCTGCTGGCAATTCGGACCATAATGAATCATTGAGTCGTTCACCGTAGACTCCTTGCGCTTATGCTGCTGGTGGCCATTTTCTTCAAACAGTTTTCTTCTGAGAGACTCTTTGTTTGCTTTCTGAGCCGTCTTCTTGCTTGCGTAGCGCTTCAAGACGGCTGCGGGGCTCTTGCAGGTTACAGCCTTGGATGTGGTGCAGTGCCACTGTGGCCCCAGCTGAAAGCTGAGCCCAGCTCCATAACAGCGGTGTTCATAAGAGCCCTTTTGACATCTGTTGATCTGTTTACCACCAGATAGTTTGGCTACCAGTGCCATGACTGCCTCGGCAAGATTACTTGTATCATCTGTCACAAGACGGTCAGCTTTTTCGGCAATTATATTGGCAGCGGTAACTATTTTCATTTGTAGCACCTTAGGCATGGCATCATAAATGTTGTCACCTTTGGTGCCATCACAGAAGTAGTCTTTGCAACTGTCGTGGCAACCAAAAACATGTTTTGGGCCATTTATTAGGTCACCCGCAAGCTGGCGCGTAAGGTCGGCTTTCTGGGCACGCTGCTTTTGTGCAGTACCCTGTACATCTCTAAGAATGTTTGCGTAGTGCTTTATGGCCTTCCGTGCACCATTCTTTAACCGCTTAATCCTAGGGCCACTTAGGAAAGCTGAACTGCCCTTTGTTTCTTTGGCTATGCCATAGAGCCGAGTGGTGTAACATTTCACAACATGGTTTGCACATTCCCTCTTTTTTACAAAGCGCCCGTACTCCACTTTCGTGAGTATCTGATGTAAAACGGACGAATCCCCGTCTCCTATGAATGTCCGGTATTCCACACCATGCATTTCCACGCTTCTCTGGAAGCCTTCAACGATAATATCCGACTCCATTGCCCCTGAGCTTTGGTTCCAATTCTTGTAGCACACATGGTCTTTCTTGCCCTTTCCCGTCCTAGAATAGTGCTCACAGGTACTGCACAGCTTGTTTCGTACTCCTAGGTAGAGGAGCTTCTTCGTGCGTTCTCCTATAATCACAGCGACACCAGAGTTGGCGGAATACCGGTGTCCATGACTGCGGTGTGACCACCCACCATCGACAATCACTGTAATATAGGGGGTTATGCCATCCTCACAGAAAGCCCCAGCTTCTTCCGCGAGTTTTTTTTCTTCTTTTCCGGCTTTTATCATTTGGTCAAAAAGGACGGTTTTCCAGCACTGCAACAAAACAAAAATTATAGCAGATTACAACGTCGAAATTGTTTTCACAATAGCGATGCCGCACTTTGTAATTGCGTCAATGCGGGAGTGAGCTCCTAGACAGGACGATTACTGGCTCACTTGTAATCCTGACATCTCACGATCAATCGTTTCATTGTATACGACGAAATGTTGCAGAGAAATTCTCATCGTGCCGTACTCCTGTTCAAAACGCTTGCCATGCACGTGCCACTGTCACTTCACGTGAATTTTACTAAAAATAAAGCACATCCTTCATCGTCTTCAGAAAGAGAAAATAAATATTTATCAGCTTATTTACCTTTCCCAGGGACTCCTCCCGGCGTAGAAAAGCCCCTTTGCTCATAGCAGGAATTTCCATGACTGCCATTGCTTCCTCGAACTGCGAGTGGCCCGATCCGATACTCATGAATGCCCAAACAGCAGCATCATTGACTCCTACGTTTGCTTTGTCAGTGAGGGACGTTGGTTCTGTGACGGGGTCAGTCGTCAACTTTCTGATTTCCTGACATTCACTGCAGGTAAAAGTGAGCTCCGACCAGAGCCCCACTCTCCGTTCTTTCACGAGTGCAAAACGTCCAGTCAGCTTAGGACAGCTGTGGTCGTCGAGACTACGAACAGCGTTCACGAAATGGGCCAGCGACACAACTCGTCTTCCGGTGATGATCGGCTCCTCTGGCTGAGTTGTGACGCTTGTCTCCAGACTCAGGCCCGGCAGCGACTCCTCGACGATGCCGAAATTGTCCCAGTATTCAGACGTTGCGTCATCCTCTCTGGCAAAACCACTGTCGTCCAAGCATGGCGTACAGGCGGCGCTTTGGCGTTGCTCTCTGTTGCTCTCCGGCGAATTCGCCTTCCTGAAAATTTTACAGGAAAGTACATCATGTGGTTAGTGAGCTAGCACCAGATGCACAGGGATCGTAGCAACTACACTTCCAAAGCTGGCATGAATAATAAGCTGGTGTGGTGAGGGACCGATGCAAAACTCAAAATAAAAGGGCGAGTCCTTTTCTCAGTCGGGATAATTACTGAAAAGAATTTCTTCCGACAGTCGTCTACTATGGGTTGCTTGAATGTCGATAAAAGGCAAGATAGATGATACAGGTGTTTGGGCTGCCTTCCTTGAACCTAATCAATCAATCAATCAATCAATATATCAATATATAAATTAAATAGTTTTGTTTCCAAAAAAGCATATTTACGGTAGAAAAGGGTGGCCGGGATAAAATATGAACCATTACGGATTGACAAGTGCGTCATAGCGTTTTGAGAGGATGGTTGGGCGGATAGGGCATGTGACACGCTGTGTGCGCGCGTGTCCATGCGCTGTGGGATAAGCGCTCGTGTGTACAGAATCATTTGATTGGGTGCATCTCGCATCTTTTTTTTTACTTTGAGCACAGTCTAGCTTTTATAGAACACTTTCTCAGTTACAGTGCTCAGCTCTCAAGCACGCCGCGTGCTTGCGAAAAAAGCAGCATCAGACAAAAATGCCGGGCTTTGCCACCACTGCTCAATGTTCCGCCCGCAAATATGCTGTTCGATCGGACAAGTGCAGGTCAGAAAGATAGACGGAGCACAAGGTCACGACAAATAAAAGGCGCCCAAGCAGATAAACACGCAAGCAGGAGCGTTGTGACGTACACACAGCGTGCTGTAGGTCCTGATTCGCCCAGACCTCTCGTCACAGCGCTAAGAAGCACCTACCCTTAGCCTTTTGATACACGGCAGCGACATTTCAGATACACAAAGAAACAAGGTTTTTTATAGACACCACACGTCCGCAGATCTTAGCACTTTCTTCTCACGGGCGCGCATTATCTAGTAGTGACTGCGTGTCCAGCGTCCTGTACACGCACCTATAGGCGCTGCAGCGACAAAGTACAGGATATAGCATTGGACAGTTTTGTTCACCTGAAGCCGTAAAACAGAAGTTCTAACGAATTTGTCTTTGTACATATATAGCCGCCAAAACTAACATGCCAACATAAAATAGAGTAAAGTATAGCAGTGTAGCTGGCAACGTAAAGCTGATCATAGAAAGAATGTCGCCCACAACGTGACAATTTGCCTTCTGCTTCCTTCCTTCCTTTACGGAGCCCACATTGCGTCTGGGGTACAAAACGAGCTCGCCACCGTATTAAGAATAGGCTTCTATAATGTTTTTTTTTTCTTTTTGCTGCTGTAGCTGCGCGCTTTTATTATCAAAAGAAACCACAGTAATCGAAATGGTCTTACCTTGAATGGTGTGAAAATGCAGCTGCTGCCCGTGCTCGACATGCCGCGATGGCGGCTCTCTTCCTCTTCCGTGAAGCTCTATCCTTATGATTTGTCATGACTCATGTGAAGCCCGGCAAGGCACTTGTGCTGCAGGTACTCCCACACGCACTCGCAGCGCACGCTAAGCAAACTCTAAAGAAGCCCTCTACGCGAGCAGTGGACACCAGAGGATGCGGCAGAAATGCGTTCTATCTCTAGTGTCTCACGCTACTACAGCACTGTCGCCTTCCGTGCTGAGCACGCATTTTTATGTCCGTCCTTATCCTCACTCAGTCCGCCTCCCCCCTCGTCATGCTGCCTCGCACCTTCAGGCTAGCATAGTGGCTGTTATTCCACATCTCCTGCCCTCGTGCGAGGCCATCTAGACTATTCAGGTGTTAGTGGTGTCGCCTTGGGCACCCCTTCTTGGTACCTGGTAAAACGCGTTCCTCGCTCACTATTGACGGGGGACTAGCTGGAGGGGAAAGGCGCGTCGCGTTCGCACAATGTTCACTGATAGGCGCGTGGCTAATTTACTTATACGTACGTGGCTTTGGAAGTCTTCCTAGTTAGGAAGCACATGGTGGCAGCCACCGGCTGTGTGTGAGAGAGGGTCGGGAGAGGAGGCAGTTGTCGTTACTTAGGTAAAAGAGAAAAATTTAGTGGACTTTAGTCCCGAGAAGCTCTTGCTTTCTGTTCTCGCAGATGTCTTGTAGTGTGCGAGAAGTGCACACAAGGCCAACACGACGAGTGGTCGGCGTTCCTTTGTCGTGAAAAGTACTCTGGGTCGACTTACCCCTCGAAATCCAGACCTGCCTGGCGCATTTGTGGGATACGTCTTTCTAGCGCATTACCCCCGTTTACATGGTCGTGATGCGCCAGTTGTCGTGCCGGCTTACGGCAAACTGTCGACGCCCGGCTATACGCAAACGTGCTTTGTTATCGAGGAAAGAGGAACTGGACCCCACTCCCAACAACCGTGGAGACGGCGTGCCGGCTTCTTGTTGAATGAAGTTAGTCGCCCCAGCTGGCAGCCAACTGACTGGCAGTTGCTTCGAGCTGTCAGGCTGTAATCAATTTTACACGAATTCCAGAGTAGCCCATCGACTTTGCAAGCGCGTTTCGGAAAGGTGATGCGACGCCGTTTGCAGGACCTCTCGTCTTCTGTACGCCGCAGCTACCATGTGGTGTCTGATTACAGCGAGCGAGTATCAGATTACAGCGACTTGTAGCTGGGCGAGTTGGTTTATGTAAAAGAAATAAAAAAAAATAACTCATTAGCTTAGTCGTGCCTCGAGCACGGGAAACAGAAATTCGCACAATTTTCTGCGTCATCAACCACTATATAAATAGGTACATATTAGCGCGAGAAAAATAACAATGACTTGAGAAAGGAGTGGCAGGAGGCAGGAATATCTCAGCTCCCGACATTTCTGCTTCGTCCCACTTCTTTCTCGAACGTACGTTTTTTGTTTTCTTGAGCTAATATTAATAAATTCCTTATAGCGAAAGAGGGACGCACGAAGTTCGCACAACGGGGGGCCACCATTCCCCTCATCGTGATTTACGGCCCGTGAATCGACCGGCACTCGCAAAACTGCCCATTTCCTACGCATTAGTGCAATGCGCCTTCCATTGCTTACATGAATGCGAAGCGCATGTTTCGCACTCATGTAAACGTGTTTTATGCACACCGATGTCACCACACTTTCTTATAAACTTATCCCTTTCAGAAACGTTTCTGTTCTTTTCGAGCTACTAGGCGTAAGTCCAAGATCGGCTATTTCTACTCGTCAGCCTTATGACTCACGCTAACGAGTCAAGGAGCTGCTATCTTGACGCATTGACAGTTCTCCGCACAGCAGACTTCCTAATGACGAATTGTCAGCAGGTGCCGCATGTCCTTGACATTTTTCTCTATTCTTTTTCTCCCCTTCCCCCTCCCCGTGTAGGGTATCATATAAGCCTTTCCTTTGCCTTTCTCTCTCTCTCTCTCCTTCAGGCGAAAGCGTCGGCAGGGTGCCTTGTCGCATGGTGTTGTACACTGGCACCGAAGAAAACCAACAAGTTTTCAGTGCATAGAAAATGTAGATGGGCTTCACCACTGCCGCTCCCCCACCAGACCTGCTCAGTGGGAGCATAGTCAAAAGTTATCCGCCTTTCTGCCTCCCTGAAGGACCTCACTTGTCGCGGGTGCTTCAAAGCAGAAAAAAACAAGAGCCCTGGTGCCTCATTGCTGTCCCCGCACCGAAGTACTTTCTTACACCACGCCGTGCATTCAGCAAATTTCATGCCACTTCGCTTCGTTGTTACTGGCTGAAAAATCTGCAAGATTTTCAGGCAGTAGCATGATTTTAGCCAGTTTATGCAGTGAGCAACGGAATAAATATTGCTCGGTTTTGTGGTTTATTGAAACCGATGACGGATATTCACAGCTGACTTCGAGAGAAGAGATTGCAAGCGCCCGCGTCCCCTTAGAGCGAGTTTGCAGTGATTATGAGGAACGCCGTCATGGGGTACTCCAGAACATTGGTGTTCGCGCATTTCGGCGCTATGGAAATGTGCGCTTGTCGTATATAAAGGCGGAAAGCGAACACGCGTCCTCAACTCCTGCCGCACCGTAGTTTTCCCCAAAGTAAATAAATGAAATAAACACGCAGAAAGTACAAAACAGACTTCATCTCATTCCTGTAGGTGTGCCTCGTTTCGTGTTTGTGCTGTTTGTTGTAATGGGTTCATACGAACAAGCGCAGCACGTCTGAAGCTCCGTATATTTCACGGTAAAAAAAAAAGATATTCACAAATACCTTACTCACGCACGTCTGCTCAGTTCGCTCGTATCGCTCGTTTGTCGTTCGTTTTTCTGCTTTCTTCTGACTGTCGTCGCACAGCCCTCGCTTTTCGCTTTAATCCGTGGGGGGTGAGGAGGGCGACAAAGACGTGCACACATAAAAGAGGGACTTTCCATGAATTCGGCCTTTCTTTTCCCGTGAAGACGCTCACCCCACCCTCTCGGAGGATACTGCCGACCTGTTTTCACGCTCTCCCGCGGTACCGCGCAGCCTTATGAGACTCTGAGGGGAGGAAGGCTTACAGATGACGGTGCATGGTTTGAAGTTAGAAAAGACGTTTCCTCCTGAGGCAAAATGTTTTTGCACGCCGCGTTCGGGGAGACAGGGAACCTTCAAATTCAGCGCTTTCCTTATTTTTGTTTAGGTGGCGCTAGGGAAAGATTTTCGTTGTAGTGATAGGAATAATGTAGATTTCTCAATATTCCTGCAGCTGTTGTGTGCGATTCGTGTGCATAAGTATACCAGGAGACCGTAACTGTTATAGTTTAGGCTATGCATGCTTAGATTTCATTGCTATTTCAAGATAACAATGACTTTGTTGATGTTTACGGCACGATAAATTAAGACAATTCGCGAGCTTTGTTTCGCATTTCTGCTTACTTTATTGAAAAACGCTACGTTGAGGAAATAGATCAGGGGTTCTAGTTTATCTACGTGCAAATTCAGCAAACGAACTTCAGTAGTTCTCCGCAAAAATGGCCACGGTAGGTCTATCTAATGAGAATATTGCCCAATTTAGATCAATATAATTAAAAAGTGAGCGGGCGTACATAAATAAAATTGAGCACTCAAACGGAAAATGACATCCTCTATATACACCCAGAAAATGAATTTTCTCTGGCGAATAGGTGCCGGATAGTTCGCATCGACATTTACTAAATTTGGCTCTTTTCAAAAGCTAATCAGCAATACAGTAAAAGTGCTAGAATAATTTGCTACGTTGAGGAAATAGATAAATATGTCTTAAATGTTCTGCGCAAAGAACAGTGCTGTAACTGCAGCAGATTTTTCAGAAAATGGTCACTGCTGACACACAGTCAGACCAAACCATGTAACTAGCGCTTATTCTTGGCTCTCCCTACCCAAATGCTAAAAGCTTACTTATTTTTAATAGCTATGTTTAAAATGTACAAAAATTAAGCTTTTCAATGACACATAAACCAACTATATAAGACAAGAAGAACAGCCGCCACGTCAGTTGGAAAAGTGACAAAAACGATGTGCTCGTGCCGCCGGAGTGAGACCGCCGCCTTAAGTGCAACGACCCCAAGCATTTTTGGCCTCCACCAGAAATGCGGCCGCAGCAGGGTTCAATCACTCGACCTTTGCGTCAGCAGTCGAGTACTATAACTAAAATGAAATGGCGGGGAGGGGGTAATAACCTCCTATCTATAATCTACACCAATAAAAGGTGGTTTATCCATGCATCTCCGTCTATTTCATTCATATTTGTATATGTGCGTGTACATATGCAGAATTAGAGAATTACGGGACGGGAGCGGAACTTTACTTCCCTGCTATGCCATTGGATTGTTTGGTTGACTGAGACAGGAGGATGCGAAGGATGATTAGCAATGACACACGACCGCAACGTGACGAAAACTTTCTCGCGTTCACCTTGCGGTTCAGGCGTGCTGGTATAGCAGCTCTACGGACACGGTACGACGCGTCGTGTGTACCGTTATTGGCGGGGAAAGGGAGACAGATGGCGTCAGCCGGTCCGCGCTCTGTGATGATCCACGCACGCACACACATATATGGCCGTTCGACGTGGCCGGATCTGACGACGCCGAGAACCGCCGGGATTCGATGCCACTTGTTTTCACTAAGGTTGCGTCACACATTACGACTAGCAGGCACATTTGGTGCCATCTGTCAGGGTGTTGTTACGCGGCCTTCGCAACAGTCCAACGAACACTTCGTGACATGAAAACACACCACACCGGAAAAAAATGATTCTCCAATTAGATGACGTCGTGCTGCAGAGCGTTCTCCTGCGTGCCGAGGCCTCGGCGTGCATTGATTTATTTGAAATAACGATGAAATAACGACGTTTATTTCGCTTGCCAAGAAAAAAAGAATAAAATAAAAATAAACAAGCAGACGTATGTGGCCTATCATCCACTGATTTAGCTTCGAGATTATTTGTTTATTTATTCGGTGTGTCTCTAGAGGCCTCTGTATGAGAGAGCAGCTACATAGTCTGTATAGGGAAGACGCATACGCTAAAGAGAAACAACAGCAAGAACAAGGCTGATCAATATATACATTACGACATACAGCAATCCAGTAGATAACGCTCGTTGTTATTGTTTTCTTAGTAGGGGTCCTTTCCTATCTTCCCGATTGTATGCTTGTTCGCACACAGGAAACTACCGAAGAGCGCGCAGCCGGTTCATGCCCTATATGTTCTCTTTCCGCGTACAACAAATAAACATCTCGAGCTTGCATGAGCCGCTGATTGCACGGCACTGAGCCGCGCTCGATCCCGCAAAAAAAGTGGGGGAGACGGCGCCACTCTTTCCATCCCAAAGAATCCGCCTGTCCGTCTCTCTCTCTCTCTCTCTCTCTCTCTCTCTCTCTCTCTCTCTCTCTCTTGTGCCGAAATGTATCCGCATTCAACTTTTCGTTGTATACAATAATGGACCAACCAGGGGGGCCTCTTGAAAGCGGCAGTACCCGGGTTCCAAGAAACGAAGATTGCGTGCGCACTCATTTTACAGCGCGGAACAAGGTCGCATGTCGGTTGCACCTCGAAATTGGTATAGAACTGCATAATACAACACAATACGGTCGCGCATTTCCGGGCGCCGAACGAGACGCGAGCATGAGCACTCTGCACCGACTTGGTCCAATCTTTCCGTCTTAATTCGACGGCTACTGCTGACGTCGACGGCGAGTCATCCATGCCGACACGCTCGGCTGCTACCGCGTGGGGTGCGGATGCTGACTTGCCAGGGCCCCCGTATGCGTGATATGCTATATATACGCTTTCCCTTCACTACAGGCACACGCGGAGATTCAGAAACGACCGGCACGTACGTAGGAGGCCCGAACTGAGGAGCAGGCTATGCGTCATAATAGTATAGAAGTCGTTTTACAGTGAAAGCGGCAACGTTTACTCAGACGGAGCTGTAGCGCGACTGTTTGAAGTGCGAGTTAGATTATGACCATGGAGCCTTTCTGGGGTAGTGGCAACCGAGGAGCACTGATGACGTGTTCCGATTGAGCTTCCCATTTCTACCCCCAAAAATTCAGGGACCACGGGTGCAGGCCATCGTCGATAACACGTCGTCACTTCATTCTTAATTTCAATTTTCGCATCCACTGCGAAGCTCTTGTTTTTTTTTTTCCAAAATCAATAAATGTAAATAAGGCGGGGGGGGGGGGGGGGGTCTTAATGTTCAACCCTGCGCTCGATTGTTGTGACCAGGTTGCAAAGTTACCGGTTGGCATCCGACCCTTGCAGTCCGTACAAAATAAATCATAACTGTCATTTACTAATAAAGGACGCCGCTCATCAAGAGGAAATGGACCGAACCTTAAGAATACTGTATTCTATCAAAACGCATCCCACATAGCTACATGCAACCAGCCGCAGCGCTATAGAATGCGAAAAGCATACAATCATTGCATACTGCAGCTATAAGGTATACGGTGCTCAAACTTGGAAGGACCACACAGCGTGCGATAGAGCGAAAAGTGATTGACGTCCAATAGCAGCAGCCCGGAACCGAAACAGGGTCAGCTGATTTCTTGTTGCCATTAAGCGAAATGAATGCACCCCGTGGGATGGCCACGTAATGCGTATACGAAAGACAACGCGCGTGTTGATGTGCGGCAGCTTGGGCCAGTTGGTACGACATGACAATAGTTATAGCGCGAGAACAAAACAACGTCCTTCTTGTCTCTGTGTCGTTATCTTGTTCTCGCGCTATAACTATCGGCGTGTGTTGGGTTATATAGAGAAACAAAACGGTTACCAAGGAATGGGAAACGCGGCCGACGACGGCAGAGAGTTGGAAAAAGTGACGAAATTAATAGGTTCACAGGGACAAAAACAAAACAAACGGGATACTTACGAATTGAATGATGATGTGTGGGCGAAGCAGTTCAGCACTATACCGTGAATCAACCATGACTTAAATGAGTGACAAACCGGTGTACAGTTGTATATACAAGGTTTATTGGTCGTGAATGGTATGCTGCGTTGAGTTGCGAGTTTCGTTTTGCCTTTGCCTCCATTGTGACTGCTTTGTGGCATCGGATGAAGTTGGCAAAGATGAGGTCTGTGCCCGTTTCCCTGGTGTTTATTGGCTGTTTCCATTCATACGAAATGCATCGCAGAGCATAACCGAGACGTCTTCTGCTGCGCTTGCAAGCCAATCGTTGTCGTCCGTGATCATCATCATCATCATCATCATCACGGCTATACGGCGCACGCCAACGGACTTTGGGAGGTTTCTCCTTACAAGCGGAACCAACCCGTAAATGGTGTACGTCGAATTGGAGGCCACTGAGGAGTTAAGTGGCGAAGAGGACCTTTTAGAGATCGGTGGCACAGGCCTGTGCAGTGCGTATAAAAATAGGTTCATAATAACGGTCATGAATGACACGCTACAGAATACGTTGTAAAATAACGTGTACCAGCACCGGAGGAGAACGCCTCGTCCTCAATTCGTCCACGTGACGTCACTGTTCTTTATCATCACCAACGAGAACTAAAAACAGTGACAATAGTCATTTTATATCCACTACAGGTATACAGCACGCCTCTTCCACTGGTCGCCACTGAATGAATGAATGTTTATTTCCTGCGAAATACACAAAATGGGCCTCGAGAGCGAAAAGCTATACACGGGTGGTTGAAGTGCACGAGGCCCAATGGATAAAAAAAACAAAAACAAACAAAAAACAGGGCAGCAGAAACATCAAATTCACAGGAAAACATGTGCGTACACGTTCAATGCACAAGTGACAAAATAGAAAACAACAACGGCGCTCGTTAAGCAAACAAATCAGAAGTCACGAACGAGGATGAAAGAAAACGAACGAACGAACGAACGGCCGTTCAACAGCGCACAAGGCTTCGTGGATGCAAACTAGTAAGAAGCTAGACAAACAAAAAAGGAGGACTGTAAAGATATCTTGATTGTTCGCGCTACGATGACTTAGTGTTTACGATAAAGCGAAACAAAGGCTTTGGTTATCGCGTAGCGCCCTACAATCGGGAATCGCAACCACGAAGACACTGGCATCAGATACAAATCGACTAATAAACTGAATTTACTAACTATACACAGAAGCTCGGCGATCCGTACGCACATACGAGTGAAGCTGCAAAACGTGCGGCCCCAGTGCTCGTCGCGAGTTCAAGATGCACCGGTCTCCTGTTGTGGCTTTTGATTCCTCAATAACCAAATTTAAGAGACTCCTCCTTTGAATTTCGCGCTCGGTGACGTCAGCCTAAATAACATCAAGGGCACGGGAAGTATTTCATGGGCTAGTGAGTCACGCTATACGGCGGGTATTACTGTTCCTACAGCTACATGTATGCTGATATTGTGCAATGCTGATATAGTGCAAGGAAAGAAGACTCGTATCCTCTTCCATTTCAATTTGAGCGCCCGGCTGCGGTGCACGGTCTTGTGTGGTGACTGCAAACCCGAAGGTCGTGGGATCGAATCCCGGCTGCGGCGGCTGCATTTTCGATGAAGGCGGAAATGTTGCAGGCCCGTGTGCACTGATTTGGGTGCACGTTAAAGAACCCCAGGGGGTCGAAATTTCTGCGCGCTCACGGACCCAAGGACTACCAGGCTTTTGACCGTCCTAGCCAAATACAACTTCGCTGTATATATATATATATATATATATATATCAATAATATATATATATATATATATATATATATATATATATATATATATATATATATATATATATATATATATATATATATATATAGCATGCTGTTCAATTCTTGCGTCAGTGTATACTCTCTGTGAAGGTATCAGGGAATGTCTGCTTGCTATCGAATCGTTTTGTCCACATGTCTACCGTTATGCGGATTTTAGGTTCATTTTTGTACTACTAGTACTAAATCAATGTTTTCATGAAAACAATTGTATCTTACATGCGCGCCTTGCAACCAACCTTGCCTCCCTTTTCTGACGGTCCTTTGTTGCGGAAACCAACCGCAACCTTAAACTATCACCACCATACAAAAGCGCTCGCGTGACGTCACAACTCGTGCGGCGCCTCCAGGCGCCGTGAAAAACGCACGCCCTTTTACATTTTGCTTCGAGAAGAGATAGAATGTCAGAACGCGCACGAGGCATACAGACGGCCGCGCCTTTCTCTACGCGAGCTCCCCTTTGTAGAAGCTCCAGCAGGAAGCGAAAACGAGAACTATTGCAGACGCACTTGCAAGAGCCATACAACACCCCGCGCACGTGACTTCCAGGAGTCACCGGACCACGTGCATGCAGTCTTTGCGTGACGGTAACACAAGAGCCCTGGCACCGTCGTTCTTCTCTTCTTTTTGCTTCGGATGGAACGCCCTTCAATAACAACAGAGCCGAAAGAAAAAAAAATTGGAAGCAGTCGAGACCGACGCTGCTAGAATAATCTTGGTCGAGCCTCGTTTAGCGGTTGGGACTGTAAACGGGCGTGATCACAGAGAGGACAAGTTCACCCCGTACGTCTTATACCCGTGCCACACGGGCAGAAAAAATGGCATTTACCCCCGAATGCCTTCAGATTTATTGCCATTCGCGCGGCGCCACACGGGCGAACAAAATGGCATTCATCCGAATGCCATTCGAATGCCATTCGCCACCAACTGCCTTCGCCAGAACTCAGTTGACTGAGAAATGCCTACTCTCGAAGACACAGCTCGCGAAGTGCGATTTACCTGAAAGTATATAAAACAAATCATATTGAGCTAAAAATAAAATTTCCCGTCTTTTATTTGCACTAAAGTCTTAAATAGATGCTTTGAACGTTATACGAAGAAAACAAAGTATTGATAATGAAACGCTCGTCAATTTTAGCGAAACTTTGGCAAACAAGCATGCAACACTGGTATTTTCATCACCATCGCCATCGAGTTCACTTTCTCCGTGGCTTTCTCTGCTTTTTCTCGTCTCTGCTCCAAAATTATTCGCTCTTGAGCACGATGCTTTGCACGGAAACACACAAGTGCTGCCGTGAAAAAACGAACTGTGCGAACATCTTCTTCTGAGAGATGCGACAGCCTGGTGCGATGCGACAGGCGCCATTTTCTATTTACGCTGTGGATCTGACTAGTGTTGGCTTAGGTTGCTACGGTCGGCTGCAACGTTGTAAAACAAAGCAAAAAACTAAAACTTAGGACAGCGTAATACGCTTATTTCTACTTTTGATGATTATCTGATGTGTATGAAGCTTGTAAATGCTTCTTAATTTTTTTATTGCTATTCACTTAATGCTCACTTGGAAGGTGCTGTGATCGACATCATCAAGTCAAATGTCATTCGCTTTGGACGTGTAGCAGCGCCGGCGAAACAAATGTCATTCGGGAACTGAAGGCCTTCGCCTCCAAATGTCATTTTCTATGCCCGTGTGGCACGGGTATTAAACTTAGTTGGAGTTGCCCGGTGGGTTACGGCCATGCATGTCCCGGACGAAAATGACGGCATCGGAGCCCTGATGTCGCATTCCCGAAAACTGTTTACTTCCTAACTTCATTTCAGGAAAGAAGTAACCAATGACAGGCCGTTGTCGAGAAGCACGTCACCGCTTTCGTTCTTGCGTTCATTGAGAAGCTTCTTTCATTTCTAACTCCACCGGCAGGGTGCACGGAGGAATACTTTGCCCTTCTCCGCTCCCCCTCCTCCCTCCTTCCCTATGGAGAACTTTGCGTACGGCTAAAGTTTATTAGATCCACAGATAAAATGTCGAGACGTATAGAATGCGGAGTAAAGTTTGTAAGAGCTTCACGAAAGGAATGTGAGACCGTTGCAGCTGCAACTAAAGTGAGTAATGAGATCCCGTGCGCGCGCACATGGCTTTCAGGAGGTACCGGACCACGTGCATGCAGTCCTTGCGCGACGGTAACACACAACCGCCGGTGCTATCGTTTTGCTGCAGACGGGGATGGGCTCTAATGACGACAAGAAAACCGCACCGCTGGGCAATAACCTGGAACGAAACGTCGCTGTTATTACTCCAAGGTCGTCACACGCGCTTCGGAGGAGCCGTACAAAACGTAGAATATACTACTGCATGACTGACTTGGACTGAAGGATAGCGCATCTAACTGCAAGACGAGTGTGGCAGTTGGGGCTAGTTTGTATGACATGACGACAGTCACGGCGCGAGAACAGAACGGCGACAAACAGACAAGAAGGACACGGTCCTTCTTCTTGTCTCTTAGTCGTCGTTCTGTTCTCGCGCTATAACTATCGTCATGAAAGACGAGGTCATGGGATCGTGGTGTCGCAGATCAGTCAGTACTTTAATCCTTTGAGGTCTTAACACTGATCTTTAGCCCGGGCGCGGCGAAGACTCGAGGTGCTTTGGACGACAGCGACTGGCAAACACGCCAAATGAATAAATATGCAAGTGGGAACGCATATCGTTTGGCGCGACTGGCAAAACAAAACAGCTGGTCTGAAGACGGCCGTGTCACAATATAGACGTATTGCTCACCGAAATATGTATGGTACACGATCGGTCAAAGTGATCATCAAACATATTGAAGAGTAAATCTTGGATGATTATACCCTGGTCAAGCAAGGCACCGCATGTTTCAAATGGACTGTCTAACTGAATAAACTACCCAAATTGATTGCACAATTTATGTTGAACTATATGCCTATTCTGGATACGCGTCACGTATAGTTCGGTCATTAACAACGCTGTACATTTTACCTGCTTAAAAAAAGAAAGAAATCTAGACTCATATTGGTCTCACAGATCGATAGTAGAAGGGGACACACGTGACTTCATGGACGCAGGTTCCGAATGTAGCGGTACTCCACGATGGCGACTTTGATGACAAACGGGTTGCGGTTAATCCACTTCAGAGTGGCAACGACGTGGCAGGAAAGCCTTTGTGCGCGAAGAACTATAACTCAAGAACTAATGCTTGGATAACATTAATGAGGCACAGTGAACTTCGCGTCCCCTCGTGCTGGTGATCTAACATGGCGGTTTCAGAGACGGTGATGCAAGCCATTATTCGCGGATACGCCAGCGGGTCGGCGCGGCAGAAGCGGCAGGGATCGCCCCGTCTCTGTACTGCAACCCTGTTATGAGTATAGGCCCGTGTACATGGACGCGACGGGGGCGGGCTGAGTTGAGTGGCGGGTTCAGCTTACCTCGACGCGCCCGAGTTTATATGAACACGCACGGACGAGTTGGGGTGAGCGGTGATCGCAGCGACGCTTTGTGTCGAGGCGAGCCGAAAGCCCGTCTTCCGGTACCGGTTTCCGCTCCTCCAAGCCTGCGCTCTCGCCGCTGTGGGCTGCGGTTGTTTACGCAGTTGTCGCTCCGCCACCGCGATGGCTGTCTTGGTATTTTTTCTCAGTTTGCACCAGCTGTACTTCATGGTTGTGTTGGTGTCTTGGCTAACACTGCACAACGCGATGGCAGCAGTGGTTCTGTTGCGGCACAGCGCTCGCCGCAGGCGTATCCGCAGCCTGACGCACCGTCCCCTGTTCACCCCTGGCTGGTCTCTCCAGGAATTCGCCGTACCGAATATAAATAATATTTTCTCGCGTAAAGCAAAGATTCGTATTAAACTTACAGAAATAAATATCGTTTCTGCACCCTTTGAAATGATCCAAAGTGTATATTTTTTATATGGAGCACCACACAGACCGATAAGTGCCTGAGCATGAACAATATTGCAAATTTTTCAAAGTTCATGTGCCAGCGCTTCCAAACTACTGTCTTCGCGACTCGTGTTTTTCCCCCACTTACCGTCAACAATGCAAGCAAGCTATGCAGCTGCGTTGTCTCTAAAAAAGTTGAAAAGCTGTAAAAATTTCTGACTTTGGTCAAGAACACTGCACTGCTTCCCCGCAAAGCACATTAACATACACTAGTGGTGAATGCGTTTTAACAAGGAAATTCAGTTCTTTTCCTACCGACTAGAATCGTTTCACCGTGCTGCGTATAATATTTCACTTTTTCGAAGTTTCGTCGCAACCCAACTGCCACCATATTTAAGAAATTAAAATTTTCTTTAGAAAATTGGTTCCAAAAATGAATAGTGTAGTAAAGTGACTAACCATTACTTTTTAGAGTGTAATCGTATATGGTCTAGCGTACTGTCTGGGATATTTGGCGTGGAACGACCCTCATCTCCTCCAAAACTCGAAAAAACGTTCGAAATGCCTAAGTCCATTCAGGGATTCATGAAACACGAATTAAAAAGAGCGAAACCAACCCTCGACTACGCTTTTCCTCAGGGGGAAATTACATGTATTGGTAAAGGCACTTAATTTTTGTGGTAAAGTCAATTTACACCACTTGCAAAAAAAGCCAAAACAAAACTTACAAAGAATAAAATACCCGAAAGTATTTGCCTTTTCATAGTCGATCCTCGCTGTGAAGAACGCAAAATAAATGCAAGCGGAGTTGGAATGCTGCGCATTAGTAGGAAATTATGTGAATTTATGCAAATGTATTCTGATGGCGAGGTGACCAGAAACTTTATTAAAGCGTTCATGTGCACGTATTTGAGATTTCTGGCGCACAAGCCGATTTCCTGCTACGGGCAGAGCAAAATCACCCGTCGTGAGAACGATACCCAACAAGCTCTCGTAGGACGTGCCAAGCAAGATTTAAACGTAAAAGTGATCTGCATTTACCGCATAACAGAACGATGTCCTCCGCGCGTACCGCGCGTACCGGCCGACAGAGAAAGAGCAACGTCGGAGTGATGGGGACAGGGGAAGCGGAGACGGCGACGGGCGGGAGAGGTCACGAGCCCTCAACTCAGCGCGACCGGTTATACATTTCCTTTCTGAGCGCGGCGAGTTCGGTGAACCTACCCCCTGTCTCCGGGTCGACGGGACTCGCCGCGACGACTCTCCGCCCTGACGCGTCCGCTTATACATGGAAAGGGCGAGTCCAGAAAACCTGTTTATTTTGACTCAACGCGCTCTCGTCGGGTCAATGTAAACGGGCCTTATGTATATTCGGCGAACCACCCCGAGACTAAGTAGTGTGGCAGCTTGGGCTAGTTGGTATGACATGACGATAGTTATAGCGCGAGAACAGAAAGACGACACAGAGACCAGAAGGACACGAAGAGGCGCTTGTATCCTTGGTGTCCTTCTTGTCTCTGTGTCGTCGTTCTGTTCTCGCGATATAACTATCGTTAGACTCAGTGTCAGGAATGCCTGATGACTATCACGGCTGAGTGCACAAGCGCGTGCTCGCTTCACTTCTTGTCGATGTTTGGGACTTTTTTTTTCCACGACAATCACCTCGGACACACACTGTCGTCTTTCATATCCGTGGCACCGACTGCTGTTCGCCTCCCTTTGGTGCGGTCTGTCCAGCGAGCGCGTACTGGTCAGCGTTCCGATCGTCCCAAGATGCAAAGAGGGTGTGCGGGGAACTGCCGGAACTGCAGAGAACATCGCTATGCGAACAAAACCCTTCCGGTTGCAGCCGTTCTGTGCTGAACCATGGAATCATGGTTTGAAGTTAACGCTGCAGTGCCCGTACAAAAGAAAAATAAAGTACTCGGTCTTTCTCCCCCTCTTTTGCTTTTTCTACTTCGTCGTTCCGGTCGTCTTTTTGAAGAGTCTTCTTCTACTTCCAGGAAAACCCCGAAACACAAGTCACCTCGACGAGCAATCGCGTCGCACTACCGGGCTCGACACCCGGAGTGACAGCCGACACACTACGGCCTGCGTGCAAGAAAACATTCAGTGGACGAAGAAGACGAAGCAGCTCGTCGGGTGATACGAAGAAGCCCTCCCACGAGTCGGCCCGTAAAAGCTTTCTCACGAGCGTTAAAAAAGCAAGCAAGGAAGGAAGTAAACGGAAGAGGCGAGCGGTCTCGCGAGTGTCCGAATGCTGCTGCACGAGCGTGACAAGAGAAATAAAAGAGTGAGGGAGTAAGCAGCAGAAGGAGGGTCGCGTCCGAGGCGCGCGAGTAACTTCACGCCTGGTGCACGCTTGACATCGACCGAACTACACTGCAGCCGCGTCAGGAAGGGCCAGCCGAGAGGAGTTTCGGGTGGGTTCTAATGATCGCGGCCACCTGTGCATGCAAGGTCGGCCCACGGGGACAAGTGTTCCGTGAAAACGAACGAGAGCCGTCAGAGAACGCGCAGGGTCAAGCGACGAGAGAGACACTGTGGCTGCCAGCGACACGACTCGACGAGGCGGCAGCCGAGCGAGACCCGAGACGAGTCGAGGAAGCGCGCAAGCAGTCTGGTCATCAACACGGGCGCTCATTTCGAGAAGAGCCTTTTACAGTGCCCACCGTGATCTTCGTCGCGGCACATAACGCATTGAACTCAGCTGTGAAGCGTGTCGTAGTCAGCATCCGTGGAGACTGCACGCATATACCGTGCATATTCAGAATACCCTTTTAGACAGCACGCATTTGACACGTACCGACGAACGCAGACCTGACGAACGCTGACCGAGTTCTTTCTTTCATTCTTAATTTATCTCTTTCTATATTGCTATCTCAGCTCTGGCACCTCGCGTCGCTCCTCCTTACCACCAATTATCTTGCACATCCCTTCCTGTACTGCTACTAAACATCTACTATACTACTATACTAATATAGCCCACTCACTGGATTCCGTGCCGACCGGTTGTGCCCTCGCGATCTCCGACGTCAGCGTAGCTCTGGCCGACTGGGCTGGCCCTACGTCATCTCCTGACGCCGACCTCCGACGACAGTGTAGCTCTGATCTACTGGACTTGCCCTAGGCCATCTCCTGACGCCGACAAGAGCTCTCGCAAGTGGTGCCCCGTCCTCGGACTCCTGTGACCGTGTTTCCATCTTTCCTATATCTCCTATCCCCTCGATATGTCCTCGCTTACTGACTTAGCGCATCATATATATATATATATATATATATATATATATATATATATATATATATATATATATATATATATATATATATACCTTTAATCCTATTCTTTTGATCCCTCCTCACCCTCATCCCTTGTGAGCTACTGTTGAGGTGTCGCACCGTGATGCTGACAGTTACGGGGCTCACTTTTATCTTCCTTTCTCTCTTAGAACCACTTTGCAACATGAAATATCGGAGTAATAACGCGTGCTACAAGCGTCCATTGCCAACGGGCGTCGAAATATGTGATTATCACAAGGGCTCCGTGGTCTAAAGCTGGTACCCCACTACAAAAGGCACGTGCTACTGAGCCTATTCTTTTGAAGCCACGTAGTGGGTGCATAGCAAATTCTGAAAGGTTTCATGCACTAAGTGTTTGAAATACTTACCAGAAACAGAACGTTCAACTCTCTAGTCCCCTAATGTTTTCCCCTATATGTAGTATGCTGCTTTCCCCTCAACCTTTCCGCCTCTTCTTCAATTTCCTTTCTCTGCCCTTGCACTGCTTTACATACTAAGACGGTATGCTATGCCTACACATTATACTATACTTGCTACACAAACCAACTTTCTGTGGCACATACCCACCGAGTTGTCGGTGGTCGCCCACGTAATTACTGCATGCTTAAACAGCTCCACCGTTAAAAGTTTATAAAATAGCGTGACGACGCACGACAAAGTCGGGTATTTTTTTTTCTTTTACAAGTTCCAGCGCGATGTGATCGGTCTACCGGGCGGGTTGTGAAAGAAAAGACCCGCACCGAAGCAGTCGGGGCCCTCTCACGAAACGCCGAGTCACGCTCCACTGGTCGCGTCAAACCGTCCGTGTCAAACTGCCAGGACCCGGACGGTGCGGCCATAACTACAGCGCCGAAGAGGAAATGTACAGGTATACGCACATATACGATGTCTGCTGTATACGAGCGGCTTAGGCACAAAACGCTAAATATACATTTTTTTCTCATTTTTGTTTCTCGCCGCAACCCGTTCCTTCGTTAAATTAGTTACTGAACAACTGTACGTGGTAAATAAACTCAACTCAACTGCACTTTACGACGGCAAATAGATTTTGTTTGGGCGTCCGCAACGTGGTCGCTTCGTGCCCCGCCAACCCCTTTCCTTTTTCATCCCCTTTCCCCCATCCAACTAGAGAGAGGCTTGGGAGGAGGGCCTGCTCGGCTGCTCCACCTTGGATGCTCAACGCTCCTTGGTGACATGATAACATGTGGTGGCGCAGACAAAGGACACGGACAAGAGAAGGCACATTCATTGTCCATGTCCTTTGTCTGCGCTACCGTATATTATCATGCTACCATACCAACAAGCCCAAATCGCCACCCTCCTCGACTCCTTGGTGAGGCACGCTCGGGCAGCGGCCAACTATACATTGGCGTCCCGCAATAGAATCTTGCCACTCAACCATGCAAATATGCCGCTACTTCCCTGGTACATTTTCCAGCAGCAGCTCTGCGTCCGCAAAGCTGTTGCGTATACGCTCGACTTACGCACGCAGGCTTTCCCACGGCGCGGTTGAGGTGTTCACTCAGAAACGAGGTAATGGACAAGGCGATGCGAACGGAGCCCGAAGCATACTCCAAACTTCTTTACTTCGCTTTCAACGATGACAACATTAAAGGGCATACAGTATAAGGTTGAACGACTTTATTCATAGTTATTTATATTAATGTCGTCCGAACACTTTAGAAGACATGCAGAGGTGATCTGCAGCCTGGTTTGAGCACTGATGAGGGCTTTCGAGGATTACGTACGTCAGCAAGGGCAAGGCCGTGTGCGTAGCTTCTTTGGCGGCATGCCAAGATTGAAATTGTTAGCGCGTGAAGCCATTGAATAGACATGTAAAGGGCCGGCTCAGTGCTCTCCCATAGTTGAATACGAAGTACTCGAAACCGTTAAACACTTTTCCTAAACCAAGGAGGTTTTAAAAAATTGCTGGAGTGAAAGCTCCCGCAATGCCTTGCCAGCAATAGTGAAGCCAGCTTTTTGCCTTGCCAAAATGTCGGAAACACGCTCTTTTCTGTTTATTTTTATCACGTGGATTTGATATGTTAATGTAAATGCTACGTTAGTTCTATATTAAAATATAGTTGTTCCCGACGAAATAACACACCGAAACGAGTATGGGTGACTGAATCTCCAATGAACTTTGCCTCCAATTAGAGGCTTACTAAGGAAAACTAGTAAGACTAAGACGCACTTTGAGCACTATGTGACCCAAAAAAGTTTCCACATTAAACTCGTTGGGCGTGCGGGGGAAACGCTCCGATCTTAATCGCTGAACGGTGATACGTTATCATGCCCCTAGTAAGATGGCCGCTGCAGCGGCCATCTTGCCATAGGCACGGTTTCACTCCTAGGCAATAACTTCCACTCCAGGAGAAAATAACCTTATTAAAGAAAGAAAAAAACGGCAAGATGTGGAACAATCGCCTCCTTCCCCTAGGTGGCGGCCATGAGTCCTTGCGCTCTGGCGGCATCCTCGGACGAAGGACGTCGAGTTGCACTTCTGGGTCTGCGCTTAGCAGTGCGGTCTCCCACAGCTCTCCATTGCTGTATTTCTTTATATTGCCCTGTCATTGAGGGGCAAGCCCACAGTATATGATTGAGATCCACCCTTTGATTGCAGAACTTGCACAAATCTCCAGCAACTTTTTTTTACACCTCCTTGTCCTAAACACACTTCCTTCGTTTTATATGCAACAGCTGTCACATTTTACGCCGCATCCAGTCGACTTGTCCTGGGGTATGTGTTGGACAATCATATCGTTGACACAACAGCCGCTTTGCTGCTCCCGCTAGTTCCACCAGCCCACCGCCCCCGCTCTATAGCACTATAGGGGCGTGCATGCTGCATTTCGTGGCCTCGGAGTAAATCCCTTCGTTTCTTCTGGGCGTTGTTCTCGAGTCCGCTTCGCCTGTCTTCTCATTGTCGTTGGTGCTCACTGTCTTTAGCGCAATGGATGCGAGGCGGTTGCAGCAGGCTGTCGCCATCGCATGCTCTCTTCCCGATCTTGGAGCGATGTACACATTAGGTGCTATCTGTTCTGTCGGAGGAACTCTTTTTTTCTCGGACACTGGTCCTGCCTTTTGTGTTCGTATGTAAGAGACGTGTGAAGCTTTTTTTTAAAGCCTGTCTGGTTGTGGTAGGCTGTTGTTTGTTTAGTACTGGCATCATCATCATCATCATCATCATCAGCCTGACTACGTCCACTGCAGGACAAAGGCCTCTCCCATGTTCCGCCAGTTAACCCGGTCTTGTGCTTGCTGCTGCCAATGTATACCCGCAAACTTCTTAATCTCATCTGCCCACCTAACCTTCTGTCTCCCCCTAACCCGCTTCCCTTCTCTGGGAATCCAGTTAGTTACCCTTAATGACCAGCGGTTATCCTGTCTACGCGCTACATGCCCGGCCCATGTCCATTTCCTCTTCTTTATTTCAACTATGATATTCTTAACTCCCGTTTGTCCCTTAATCCACTCTGCTCTCTTCTCTCTTAAGGTTACACCTAGAAATACCATGTAAATACCATATAAATACGTAACATATACATATTTACGTTTTATTTGTGTTTTTCGTTTACCCTACGTTCTGTTCCGGGGCGATGTTCTGTTGGATTATAATTGATGTCAACTGTTCGTGAGAATAAATTTCTCTGAAGACGTGTGTGTCCGAAAACAATGTTTAGTACATCGGTGCAGAAAAGTTGGTGATGCCGGAATCACAATGCTGCGTGAACTCATTCGCGCAGTGATTTTTGTCGACACGGCCTCATCAAGTGTGAGGCCCACGAGGCGGCTTTATGCTCTCCCATAGCAGAGTACCAAGTATACACTCAAAATCGTTAACCACTTTTTTTCTAAACACATATGCATAGAAGTCTTTTTGTAACTGTTTCGTTCTGTTGAAATGTACTGTACAAAGGTATTTCATGTCCACTGCCTGTGAATAAGTTTTTCACTTTAAAGTCATTGAACAGTTTTTTTTTTTTTCAACACAGAGGTGTCGGTTAGTTTTCTCTGTCATGCGCATATGGACGGCTGACTGTTTTCCCACAGTTGAGTACTCGAAATCATTGAATAATGTGCATCGTCTACAATTTTTTTCTATAGTCGGCGACGTTTCTTGACATTGGAGCGAAGGCTACAAAAGCCAAATCGCGTGCATCCTACCGCCAGTGTATGTAGTTGCACAACAGCGTCCGTATATACTCAACGTAAAATATAAAAGTTCGTCCTCTACTTTCTACGTGGAGCTATTTGAGACAGGACACAGCTCACGTACCAGTAAGATATTCGTATTTCCTTCAACTTATTCGTTGTGACTTGACGTTTACGAACGCGCGGGCAAGCCCCGCCATTTTTACGCGTACCTCAAAACCGCTAAGCGACGTCCACGTCTACATGACGCGCTGACGGCGCGCGTCCGTTACTTGCCACTGCGTTACGCGCGCCGAATCAGATATATACTTCACGTATAGTGCTACACGTGCAGATGCTTCACGTAGTGCTACACGTGCAGATGCTAGCTCTCCATAGCTTTCCCTTAAGTATACCCAGAAAAGTTGTCGCCGAGTGTAATCGCAATACATGCATGGGAACAATACGCGGAAATCACTATAGAAACGAGGGACAAAAAGTCGAGGATTTCTTGGCGCTGTCATATAGTAAACAGGGGAGTGGCGAAGAATAGTGTACTACGGTGTCTGCCACAGCAACGTCGCTTCCGGTGGGCCGTGAGATACAGAACCAGAGAGTCCTCGCTGAGGTGATTCTCCACGTCGTTTCGAGCGAGATTGCAAGTCTGAAAACGGGTCAGCTATACTTGTTAGACTGTGTGTTTAGAAAGAGTGGTTAACTATTTAGAGTACTGGGTACTTATACTACGGGAAAGCATAAAGCCGTCCCCGCACTTGATGAGGCCGAATTGACAAAATTATGACTTGAACGAGTTCACAACGTGGTAAGCACTAGCACCAGCAACTGGATCAGGAGGTGCACTTCGCACTTTGTCAGTGTTGCCCTCGTATAACACCATTATACATGCTTCAAGAGATGGCGTTACAAATAGATGACTTCACCGCAGAGATACACGCTTGCGTCTCCTGTTTTAAATGAGAAACACGAGCGCCTCGGTATAAATCTGACACCGCTGTTCAGTCAAACAGGATGTTTTAGGCAGTAACGACGAACCCTTTACCTCACAATGTTGTATACGTGTGCATGAATGCCCACAATATGCATAGTATCGACTGGGTAGCGAGTAGTGGGATCTATCCATTTTTCTGGTGGAGCACAGCTCGTTTGTGATAGACCGTGACGACGACGTGACACGCCGGCAAACTGAGATGCATGAGGCGCTTCGCCCCTAAAAGAGGTCACAAACGAGACGGCTTCATGAGTTCCAAAATGCACTTTTTTAAAGTAGGGGCACGGCCGCTGAATAAAAAAAAACTTGTTTTTTTTTTGTTTTATCCAGGGGCCGTGGTAGGGGCTCGTTTTTCGTATGATACACAATCTGATGAAAACCAAACAATCTCAAGCTTCGTTAGTTGAGTACGACACGAAATAGAGATCTGATGAAAACGAAACAATCTCGAGCTTCGTTAGTTGAGTACGACACGAAATAGACATTTGGAAAACGAAGGCGAGGATGGTATAACCATTAGCGCTCTTCAGGACGGCGTATACCCGTACTGAAATGCAGTATACCAATTAAGCCTGCGCGAGCCCATAGTCAGGAAAAACGGGTGTCCTCCCCCTTCCCCTCTCTCTTCCGCAATATTGATTGGGGGGGGGGGTCTTTACTGAGAATAATGAAAATAAGTGTTTTTTATAAGTAATTCAAACTCTTCAACTATTGGCCACCCCCCCCCCCCCCCGCCCCTTTCCGAAAGAAAAAAAAAGTTACTGGCAGCGGTCCTGAGACTGTGTCACGCAACCCAACCTCTGCCCCCCAAAAACGTGATTTCATTCCGTCAGAGACGAGATTAATATAAAATAAAAGCCCTGTAATGAATATCTCTCTTCTCTGTACTGTGCTCTGTGTTCGATAAGAGCGAAAATGGGGGAGGGTGGAGGCTGTACGGAAACTACAAGTATAGTATGCGCAAGTACAAGCATATATGTTCGTACCAAAAAGGTTACTGCTTGAATTTCAAGAGCGTGAAGACTTCGCGGCGTACGCTAACCTTTTTCGAGTGAGTCGCTGCTCTCGCGTGTCCGTCGACAACTCGGTTAATTGACGACAGAACTCTCGCTTCCCAGAACAGCCCGATCCAGTCCACTTCGCCGCGCTGCTTTATCGGGTCAAGGACGTTGTGCACGCTCGGCGTCTCGCGTTACGGAAAGTTGCTCGGTGCAGTGCGCTCGTATAGGCTCGCTTTTGATGGGACTTTCCTGGTTTTGCCCACAAAAACAGCGACCATTTATCCCCGAATAACGCGCGTCCTAAGGCACACCGGAGCGGCCCCGATGGCAGCCTTTTTTTGGAAACCCATTATTTAGAGTCTGATGTGGCCTGCACGGTGTTGACTCTCGTGTGGATGCAAGAGGCACACACGGGAAGCACAGAACACATGTCTTCTAAGTTCAGCGTCAGCAGACATAAGCCGGACTCCCACGTTACTGGCTGGACACAAGGTTCGGTCGTTAGGGGACGGGGGGGGGGGGGGGGAGACCTGACGTAGGGGGAAACGCCTCGCGTCGGGGTCTTCAATTTCCTCCCATTCTTTATCCCCTCCTCTTCTCTTCTTGAACTCCATATAAGGGCAACAACGGGTCGTCGACCGACCCTGCCGACAGAGCCACAAATAGACGGGGCTCCCACCGAGAGCAATGATGCCCCCCCTGTCACCTCTCTCCTCCTTCCGCGAACCCCACCAGACAATCCCCCCTCCCGGCAATGTGCTTGTCAGCCACGGACACAGAAGCCGAGGGGGCGGGCCAGGAGCTAGGGCCGCGTGCCACCACCGCTGCGTCACGGCCATTAGACGAATGCGGCTACGCATGGTATATCACATGAGCGCCCGCGAGGTGAGGACAGTCACGAAAGGGAACACTCGATAAAAAAATTAACGCGTGAATATATATATATACCACGCAAGACTAATGAGTCCCCTCCTGGCGGGAAATCAATATATACTTAGTCCGTAGCCTCCTGCTTAGTCACTCCGCTGAAAAATGGAAGTTCCTTATATTTTGCACGAACGTTTCCAGTGCTGTTTACTGTGTATTGTTTCTGCTATACAGGGTGTGCACAATCTTTGTGGTCTCACAGCGGACGCCAATGTACGCCATCCGTTTAGGAATATTTAGAATAAGCCTCCCGTGTGTGTTCTTTGGACCTGAATAACGTTTTCATCATTATCATCACCAAGCAGATTTAAATGTCCCCGCAAAGGTGCATCGACGCGGTAAATGTCGCGGGCTTTTACGTAATCGTTTTTGGAAGCTTGCATCACGCACGGAAAAATTAGCGACCGGGCCAAAGCCTTGGTATGCTACGTTTGTTTTTCACTAACGTAACGTAAGTGAAATATCGCACACTCACACTGAGACGGTGTAAACGGGACAACACAAGCGCTGTTTTGGGGGAGCTCTTTATGAAGTTCTGTCCGTCCATCACTTCCTTCCACGCTCCATGAAAACCAACTTATCAGGTCCATCATTCGTATATCCTAAACGCATCGACGTCGAACAATACCCACGAGGTATCAACACGAAAACTTATCAGATAAAACTGAAGTTAATATATGCATCCGCTAATGCAACGAACCTAAATAATATACACATACATACTATTACGTTTTTTGTTTTGGGTGGGAGGGGGTATGAAATGGCCCCCTTTCCCTACCCTATTACTAGCTCTTCGTATACCTTTCTCGTCAAACAACTGACGAAAAACAACAAAACACAGCTGGGAAGTCCTTGAAAGAACGGACGGTTCCTCGCGGGATAATCGAGTCGCGTATCTAATGAAACTATTGCAGTCAATCTCCTCGAGAACACTCACAGTTATGTAGACTGTAACGAGCAAATCCCACAACATTTCAAAACACGCATTTGTCCCTCAAACACACTCAGACTTTTATAATAACCGCGCTGGCACACCCATCACAAGAAGAAAACAACGCAACTGTGGCGGCGAACGTCGACGTTGTCGACGACGAGGACGGGTCGCTTCTCTCTAAAATTGCGGTCCCTTCGTTACAGGAACGAAGTCCACAGCGCTTCCGCGTCTGGCCGACCTTCGTGGACGTTTTCGAGGCGACGCGCCCCGTCGAAGACGCTGACGACGAAAGCGTATAGACAGGGCCGGGGATTTGGCGGCAATCCGTCACACGCAAGTCGCAGCAAAGACGCGTCTATCGCCTTCGACACACATGTGTGACGATCGACGGGCCGTAGTGCAAAAAAGAAAAAAGATCACGCAACAGCTGCATGTTCCGACCGAGTGTACGTACGTATACGTAAACAACTTGCGCGTGCGCCCATGTACGATGTGAACGTTCAAAGAAAACCCAACCATGGTTGTTGACAACGCCGGCGCCTTTGCGTCGTATATATATCCAATTTTGAAGTGCTCATACACGTTGAAGTGTTGTGCACGCGGCCTATGATTGCGGACTCTATACTTTCAAGGACCAATATGGCTGCCGCAAAGCCGCGCTTACTTGCTGTAAGAAAACATCAAGAAAAAAATGGGGGAAGGAGAGGGGGAACGCAACAGCAAAAAGCAAATGCGCTCGCAACATATAGTCAAGGACGACTTCGTTCGAAGACCGAAACTGAAATGACCTACATATTGGACTTAATATGCGGAGAAAGCCAACAGCGCAGCTAGTTTGATGACGTCAGGTAAGTCGGCCTGCGCAGGCCTCGGCCTGACATAAAGCCTGTTCGGTGCCCTTATTTTTTTTTTTTATTGCTCATGGCCCACTATATACGCACACGTAGAGGTGCGATGAGTGACGCGCGAAAGGTGTCCTGCTTGTGGTTATTCATCTATACAGCTATAGCTCCATTTATGAAGGTTAGCACGAGTATAACTGCTCGGGTCTTCCAGAAAGAATTGATAAACATTCCTTTATGCGCTCAAGAAAGGGCTTCCAAATCCCGATACCGCAGCGCACGTTTCAGAGCTGCGTGTAAATTTGATAAATTTGCGCATAGACTAAAAAATTACGACCACACACTGACATATATACGTGTAATCATAACACTGATGCACGGCGTCGCACCTATGCACACGAGCGCTGTATTAAAGGAGCGGCTACAGTTTCGCCGCAGTTTAAACGTATATATATGAACACAGACGGCGCATGTTCAACAGGACCATGCATGCCTTACCCCCGCATTCACAAATGCTCCTCGACTCGACTTTCACCCTTCACTTGACAGAGTTGAACACTGCGCCACCACTCGGCTGAAAATGACGCTGCGCTAGTCAGGAATCTCAACAGACTATCGCTGATATTCAGTGACTTGCCGTACCTAGAGATGGCGCTCCCGTCGGCTTTCTCAAGTGAAGACGAAGCGTTGAGTGAAGGGGAGGTTCTAGAATACGGGGGTTAGTCCCACTTAAGTTACGATCTTTGTATACGCTGATATCTTGTCTCACACTCATTTAATGCTCTGCCTGTCTTATCTGCAATAAAGAATAACAGATAAATAAACGAAAATGACTATAATAAGTACAATCAAAAGCTGAAATTGTGTTGACATCAACTGCTGCTATGCTTCTACAAAAATCGCCAAAAAGCGACTATCAATCAGTGGCGTGTTGCCCAGGTAACGATAGCCCAACAAACTGTATACGCTTGCATTGGGTCTATACACTCAATGAAGGCAAAAAAAAAAGTGATGTTGAAAGTGAGCTCAAAGAAGGAAAAACAAGAAAGACAGGTGTGCATGTGCCACCATTTGACGAGAAACCGTGCATCACGAGGACACACGGCAGTTCCCATAACGGCCGCAGCATCTATTTTGCATATATATATATATATACGCATTAGAAATGCGCATATATATATATATATATATATATATATATATATATATATATATATATATATATATGTGTGTGTGTGTGTGTGTGTGTGTGTGTGTGTGTGCTCAACTGGCCGCTCTCGCATTAACTTATGATCAAATGAGATAACAGCGTAGTCAAACCCCATTATGTATTATTATGGCGATGAAGAGAAAAGATAAGAAAGCGTTGGTTGGGCGATTATAATCATTAAACGGGGAATGTACGCAGTGAAGCGTCACTATGGGGAATGGACTACATACAAGCACCATCTGTTATATAGTGCACAAAGAACGGGAGTAACATGATCAGATATGAAGGTTAAAAATTGGGAACGAAATATTACCTCGCAATTGAGCAGCGAAACCACACCGGCTTCGAGTGCTTATTAATGTCTGTAAACAGCAGCACATGCTTTCAATCTTTATTCCGAGAAAAAAAAAACAGCACGAGAAAGGAAGAAGGGGAAACACCTCACAGAAAGCGGTGCTTCAATTTTGTCCCACATACCTTGTGACGAACATTATTTCCTAACCATGCTGAAAAATATAATAATAATAATAATAATAATAATATTAATAATAATAATAATAATAACCACGATATCATTACGATGGTCGCCGTATAAGGAACAGCTCCGAAAATTTCGACCACCTGGTACTCTTCAACGCGCACTATGACATCGCACCATGCACCGAAACGCGACCGTCGCGATCCAACCCGCGACCTTTGGGTAAGCAGCCGAGCACTTGGAACACTTGCTGTTAATGATTACAAATGTTTACTACATTAATACAAACTAAAAACAATGCAAACTTGCTAGGGAGCTTGCCAGCAGCCGCTACTGTACAAAGTTGGTTGTATCCGGTAAAAGAAAAGAAAGCTTAAAAGAGAAATGCTGGCGTTGATGTATAGTGGCCAGATTGTATAGATGCACGAAGGCATGTAAGAAGACGCGTAAACACGAAGGGCAGTGCTTCCGGCAACATCACGTGACGATGCATCAGTTAAACCATATAGCGCGCACGGGATACCTTTATTCACTGTAATGGTCGAATGCACTATTTCATTTTGCCGGGATAAACATACTAACAGTGGCATAGGTCATTAATAACGTGTTTTGTATGTTTGCTCGCCTAAATCTAATTAAATCGTCATCGTGGGCTGGATGCTGAGCACTGCAGGTATAAAGTATGTCCGCCTTAATTAGTATGTCCGCCTCAATTAGGTATGCTATACATACAAACGCACCTGCGCGATAACGAGAAGGCGTTCCTCCCGCCACGCTCGATAGATCCCTCGGTGTACACCGAGTTATGCGCCACCATAACGGTCGAAAGTCGAGTTCGCCAAGCGAATCAGGACGACGCGAGGGCCCGCCCACGCCGAAATAATATCGGGGTCGGAAAGGTTAGGTCTAGAGTTACCACATACGCTTGTCTTTACACATAATACTATATGCCAATAATATGCCCACTGTATAGGGGGCCCTGCCAAACTTTTTGAGCAAGGTCAGAAGACGCTGCCGATGGGTTGTAAAGGCTCCCGAGAACACGCGAGCCAACTATTATTAGCGCAGCGCGCGGCAAGGAATTCGCAATAAATTCTCAAAGTCAGCTAAAACTGCTTTCTCTTCTCTGGACAGATGACGGGAGAAGCTCAAAAATCACTCGTCGCAGCCGTTCTATCAGCCATTGCCTGATTTGAGCATGGCGCGTTCTGTCGTTACAGGGATCGCCGCTGGAGGCCGCGACTTGTGCACGCGTGCGCACGCGATCGCCCTGAAATATCCACGTATTCGAAAAAAAAACAAAAAAACATGAGTTCTGCAGGCCACCAGGTGCGCGTGACGTATTTTCTTTGCCCGTGTCATCCCTTCCTGCTTAGCTTCCAGTGCTTTCATCGGGACGAGAGAAGAGTGAATGCGATTGCAGCGTGGGAAAAAAATCTTTGCAACTCCGCTCGTACAGGACGGATTCTGAAATTTTTTTTCGGCGGTAAATTCGTGAAGCAATGAGCTCTTTTAGTAAATACATTCCATGGCTACTTGAAGAAGTGTTGCGGAGCCTCCTTGACGGTAACGTAACTCTGTTAATGGTGCATTCAGACGACGGATCGAATCCCGATGTGGCGGGACGGACGGCGCGTCACGTGACCTCACATCAGCGATTCCCCTCGTCCACGACTCGTCCACGCGGCTCGCGGACGGATGAACCCAACCTGTTTCTCACATCGGGATTCTGGCGGGGGAGAGCCGGTACTTCAGCGGAATAGCTTGGGGTCGGTGGCAACCAGTACACTTTTCGTCTGCTCGCGGCATGTCCTCCATGGCTCGCGGACAGCTGCATGACTGGTCGGCATCATCTACGCTTGGGCATTGTTTACTTAGTTTCCGGAGACTTTGTTCTCAGGTGATTAAATATGCAGAAATAACTTTTGGTGGTTCGGGAGATGTCGCCGCCGTCGCTTAACACGCGAGATTCTTAGCTGTCATGGTGGTGAAATATTCCAACTTCTGCAACCGGCGACGTGCCGCTTCTAAAAAAAAAGAAAAAAAAAGGCGGGAGACACGTTTAGAAGTTCTACAAGTGGGGAATAATGTAGTTGAAAGAATATCCTGCTAGCAACTCTCTTTTCTCCTGAAAGAATAACACTACTCGTTCATTTGTCACAACACGACAGACATCGCAGCCAAGCTTCGCTTCTTGCGGGCATCCATGTTGAATACTCTCAAACCGGTCTGCTGCCAGCGGGCGCAGGTGAGCGCCGAATCTGCTGTCGAGGGTAATCCGGCTGTTTTCCCCTAGGACACCGTCCGTCGTGTGGATGCGCCTGCAGGCGGACCATCCGCGGATTAGCTGTCCGCGTCCACGACAAATCCGGATTCGGTCCGTCATCTGAATGCACCATAACATGTACTTATGCATATAACGCGACACTGCTTTGGCTGAACGTGTAGCTCCACCTCTTGCTGCTGTTATGTACCGTATTTACTCGACTGTAACGTAACCACGGTTATAACGCGAGGCGTGACCTCTCATTACGTCCAGGATGAAAAAATAGTAAAGATTATTAGTATTACCGCATTATTAAGTATTACCGCATTCGATTGCAATGCGAGAATCGACTTTAGGTAGCAAAAATGTGGGTACATACAAACAATTTCAGGCATACTTTCGACGTCACTGGAACTGAACATACGCATCGATCTCTATAGGGGCAGCATGCGCGTTATGGACGCAAGGAACCGATATTTGACATCTGTGAGGACAATGCCCGTGCCACACGGGCACATGAACTTACATTAACATAAAGGTTTACCTACACTTGCATGCCTGCATGGTGCCACACGCGCGATTCCGATGGCATTCGCTTCGATGCCATTCGTCACATAACGACTCATTAGACTTAGAAATGGATATACCCTCGAGAACAAAGCTTTTTCGGAGCGGTGCACATAAAGCATTTGACTTGGAATCTCTCGAGTCAAAAATGTTTCACGCACAGCTTTCAGCGAAAGGCATTTTGTTTCCAAGTCGAACAATAGCGAAATTCACTTCAGAAAAATAGCAACGCTTTCGACAGTACAGGCGCCATGTCGGATTCTAGTGTTCGTATTTAGCGCGCAATGGCCGAAGTTGCTGTCGGGTAAAACATCGTAAAATACACGGACAAACTGACACTATAATGGTACAACCATGGTATGCTTGCTTCTAAATTTCACCATCTTTAACGCTGCAGGTTAGGGTTGTATAAAATTGCTCATTTCAAATGCCACTGCTATCTATACAGCTCCGCCAAAACAAATATAATTTAGGAATGCAATACCTTAACTATTGCATGTAATTTCTTGTGCCCGTGTGGCACGGGTATAAATATGCGTCGAAGACGCCTCAGATTAAAAAAAAAACGGGGTGTGGAGGGGGCAGCAGTACACAAATAGCTCGCCAGAATGAACAAGCATTTTTTTATTTGTATTTCTTCTTTTTTATTTTATTATTTTACTTATTTTTTCGTGCGCGCTCTTGTAAGAGAAAGGGAACAGGAAGAAACGATGTTGCAAAATACACGAAAAGTCAGGAGTCTCTGTTTGTTTGTTTCTTTCGTCTTTTATTTCTTTACAGTGCGCCACTCGCGAGAGAATCCACGTTCTTTTTTTAATAAAACAAAAAAAGGAGCAAAAACCCAGTTTGTCGTCAGAATATTGTGCCTCTAGAGCGGAAAATAATTCGAAATCGATCCCTACTTCCTCTCGCATAATTTTCAAGCGAGGCACGTAAAACTGACGGCTCGACGGAGGCGCTCTGTAAAATTGTTGTAACGGTCGACAAAGGCGCGGCTTTCCGACAAGGTGAACACTTACGCAAATAAGTGAAATCGAAACACACGACCCGTCGACCTAAACATGCCCCCTTTCACCTCGTCATTTTTTTTAATGTTCTTATTGATACATAAAAAAAAAGAAAACGTGGGAAGACTGGGTATATTAGAGCCGGCTGTACCGTGAACACGATAGCTGAGCTGAAGGAACACACAAAGACAAGGAATACTATATAATCAGAGTACTCTATTGCTCGTGCAAGACCGTGCTAGAACGATTGAAAGAATAAAATAGAAAAATATTCTCAAGCACTATATGTATACCTATAATATACGATAGGCGGCCTATAAATAATTAGCATAATCTGCCACCAATTTCTCAACTTTCTCGCTCGGTCGGCATCAGCACGGAAGGAAATCGCTCACCTAACGGTACATTAAGCGGGAAAGGTGGGGGGGGGGGGATCGTCGGGGACAAATGCAGCGTGCCCCTGGCTCCAGTTACATGCCCCTCGCCCAGGAAAAGTAGACGTCACACACGGCCCCAAGTTACGACCCTAGAACCGCATCTACGCGGGTTTTGCTTTTCGGACTAGAGCGCTGGATCGAACTGCCCCGCCCCGTCAACCGCGGCAGGGCTCCAAACGGACCCGATGAGGCATGAGCACGCGACTTGCAGATGACAGATGTGGGTGCCACCAACGTTACGGTGCCACCACCAGTCGAGACAAGCCAAGCCAACATGGCACGGCCACGCGGAAGCCCAGCGGTGGTCGCGTCACCGAATCGCAGTTTTACGGATCACGCGTCGCCCGAAGTTGACGGGCGACCCCGGGATTGGTGAGGGATGGAATAGCGAGGGCAGCGCCTTCTATTATCGAATGTAGAGCCCGTATCTACAAACAAGCGGTTTCGTAAGAAGACGCCAAAAAGTATAGGAACGAATGCGCTCCATCTGTCAAGTTACGAAAAAAAATTAAATGAGAACATAAAAAAAAACACAACGATATGGAATGTTTTTGTAGTTGAGATATGATTTATCTGAGTGGAATGTAAATGCATTTTTTTATCAAAAGATTACCTTTATTTATGCTAAGAGAGTTTAAAAAAAGGTGGCCTTCTTTTATCGTTGTATACAATGTATTGACTTTTAACAGGACTTCAAAATACCGCCATCCAACTGCAGGGCATTCAATGAAGTTTTCACCAATTAACACCTCACTCCGCGACCTATGCGGCCGCATGCAAGCCCGTGCGACAACACGTAGATAGTGTACTGCTTTTGCACGTTCGTTGGGAGAAAAAAAAAGTGCGACAGCCAGCAACAAACTTGCTTATTTCAGCAAAAGTACCCACCATCGTTAGCTGAATATATTGCAATCGTAAAATTAAATCCCGTGAGTGCTCAGTACGAGTAACTATTGATAGCAAATTCCGGAGACTAGATGCGCTTTTGATATTTACACACCTCTTCATCAAAAAAAAAAGACTTCAGCATATGGCCGTTCAAGCATTCAATGTGTCAAAAAAATGTTTTGAATACTATAGTACGCAATGCAAACCTCGGGATTTTGTACTAAACATCACACCCCTGCGCTGAATACTACAGGACTGATGTTTCTAATATTGGATTGACCACAGCACTATTTGATTAAGTTTTGAAACCAAACGCGCTGTACTGAAGTTACTGACCTTGTCTAACTACTGCAGTCGCAAACTTACCGTATACCCGAGACCAATTTCACATCGACGTGACCTATATGCTATCGTATCCGCGTGAGCTTGCATATACGCAAGCGATATTCGAGCTCCTGGATCAGGAGCTCCGAGCGGCGAAAGCAAGGGAGGCCTACACCAAGGGCACCACCCAATCAACTGTTGAATCCCTCTTTGCTTTCTTGCCCCGAACAAAGGTTTTTTTTTTTTTCGCATACCAGCTCGTTGTTTCAGCAAGCACTTGACCGGGGACCCCTTTTTCTGTCTTACTTTTTTTTTTCACTCGCGAAACTACGCACACTGCGTTTAGATGACTGCAGCAAGCCTCGCACACGTTGACGCGAACGCATTCGGCGAACATTTTCCGACGATGAGGCAATCGTCGCTATCTGCCCGCATTTTTCTTCTACGTCACGCGCCGCGTTATTTGGGGTGGGTGCTCACTTGGCGACACATCTCCGGCGTGCTGAAGGCCAAGAAGTGAACGCTCCTCGCGCACTATCGATTAGTGCCCTGTGATTCTGAAGTCGCGCACAGAGAAGTGAAGGAGATGGCCGCAGCAGCAGCAGCGGTAAACACGCACTTACCACCGCGCCGTCCTACGGGCGCCTCCTCCACGTTGTGCTTCTTACGTTGTTATATCGCGACGAGAATGAGTCAGGTCATGAAGTGCGCCAACCTGACCGTTTCCGTGCGCGTGCTAAACACCGAGTTTGTTTAGTTGTTGAAGATACGAAACGCCCAAGGTTGTAACAGCTCAACACGGCGGCAATGAAACCCATCCATTCAAAATAGTGTATGATGCACTTAAGTGTGTTTGCAATCATTAAAAGAAATTGGGTAGCACTGGCAATCGGAGGACTGAGACTGAATGAAGCTAATGTAACAACTAACAGTTATCCCACGCCAACCAATGTGTAGGGTGCGAGTTAACATCAGACATTAGAGTTGCTGTTACAAACATTAGACTTCTGTGTAATGTTTAACTTCAAGTACATGTATATATAGTTTATGAGTAGACACACCTGCACGCACAGTATACATTCACGGCTGCAGTCGAGAAAGCGTATAACTGATAGCGTCAACAATCAATCGTACCTTTTGCTTCCTGAGTTATTTAACTAGTACCGCAATTAGGCCAAACAGTGCTCCACATTAACGAAACGTATACGAGTGGAGGAAAGGTACAATTACTACGTTGATTTGAAGCAGAGTAAAAGAACACAACAAAATATTGGCAGAATAAGACACGAGGCGCGAGTGCGTTGTTTTTTTTTTTTTCCTGTGTTCGCCAAGTTTGCACTCAACAGCTTTGAAATCAACATTGTGACAATGAAAGATCAACAAGCCCCAGCAGCCAGCCCTGCACTAAAAACAGCGCATTAGACTCTCAACAAGCGATCGTTTCTGGACTTTCCATCGCTATGCCTTCGAAGTTATTCCTCCTAATAGGTATATTATCGACAAATGTGCTGTATGCATCAGTGGTTTTAATTCAACTGAACGTGCTGTGTACACCCCCCTTCCCCGACGGTGGTCGATTGCTGAACCAAAGGACGCGGGTTCGATTCCATGCAGCCGCGAAACGCGTCTCTTGCCCCACAGAAATACGTCCCGCGCCAGTGTACTTCGTCGAGTCACAGCGCGATAAGGAACCCCAGGTAGCCGATTAAGTCACCCGGACGTTATAAAGCCCCCACAAGCCATGCCAACCATCTACCAGACTCAAGACGAAGCCGCGGCCAAAGTCACGCCAAGCACAGCCACGCGACATTCACCGGAGCAGCGCAAATAATAAGCTCGTTTCCTTGCTTATTATTATTATACAGCGACGCGTGCCGACGGCGGCACATGTGGTTCGCTTTATACAACGAGCGAATCGCCTCCGAAAGGGCGCCTGATTGCAGCAAGGACAACGCGGCCGCATATATAGAAGAGAACAGCTGCACATCCGGGCCGAGAAACAATGGCTTAATTCGCCATATAGCCTCGAGTTGAGAGCTGCTCTTTGAAGATATTGTCCAAGACAGTGAAAGGGAAGGCACTCGCGGAGGTCGAGTGCAAGCGCGCTAGTGACGAAGAAACTGGATTGTGAAAGTGATTCTGGAGCTCCCCTCACCGCGCCATTGATCTCGCACATGGCGGCGTTGCCTCGTATACAACAAGCACGCGACGAGCAACGGACAACAGAATTGCAATATATCGTGCCGAAGCCGGTTGGCTCGTGCCGAGATTGTGTCGGCTTCGAAAGGAGAGAGCGGTACGACGTTGATACATAGAAGAGTGTGAACCGCGTTCGGCCTGTCACCCGCCACTTTAGTGCTCTTATCGATCACAATGATAGATTTATCGTAGGCATCGAGGATGGTTGCGTGCACATTGAGCCTTGCACGGAGCCCGTATTCGTGCTCCATTTAAAGCATGTGTATGTATATACACGTGTCACTAATGAGCCGAGTTCACTGATAGATAGATAGATAGATAGATAGATAGATAGATAGATAGATAGATAGATAGATAGATAGATAGATAGATAGATAGATAGATGGATGGATGGATGGATGGATGGATGGATGGATGGATGGATGGATGGATGGATGGATGGATGGATGGATGGATGGATGGATGGATGGATGGATGGATGGATGGATGGATGGATGGATGGATGGATGGATGGATGGATGGATGGATGGATGGATGGATGGATGGATGGATGGATGGATGGATGGATGGATGGATGGATGGATGGATGGATGGATGGATGGATGGATGGATGGATGGATGGATGGATGGATGGATGGATGGATGGATGGATGGATGGATGGATGGATGGATGGATGGATGGATGGATGGATGGATGGATGGATGGATGGATGGATGGATGGATGGATGGATGGATGGATGGATGGATGGATGGATGGATGGATGGATGGATGGATGGATGGATGGATGGATGGATGGATGGATGGATGGATGGATGGATGGATGGATGGATGGATGGATGGATGGATGGATGGATGGATGGATGGATGGATGGATGGATGGATGGATGGATGGATGGATGGATGGATGGATGGATGGATGGATGGATGGATGGATGGATGGATGGATGGATGGATGGATGGATGGATGGATGGATGGATGGATGGATGGATGGATGGATGGATGGATGGATGGATGGATGGATGGATGGATGGATGGATGGATGGATGGATGGATGGATGGATGGATGGATGGATGGATGGATGGATGGATGGATGGATGGATGGATGGATGGATGGATGGATGGATGGATGGATGGATGGATGGATGGATGGATGGATGGATGGATGGATGGATGGATGGATGGATGGATGGATGGATGGATGGATGGATGGATGGATGGATGGATGGATGGATGGATGGATGGATGGATGGATGGATGGATGGATAGATAGATAGATAGATAGATAGATAGATAGATAGATAGATAGATTCTTCATTAGGAAAACAGTTCTTTGCCCACGTCTATATATCGCTGGCATGCTACTCCGTATGGGGATGGGGAAGGGGACAAAAAGATTTCGGCAGAGAGAGAATAAAGATGTGAAGTTCGAAGTTACACGGCCTGTGTTTAATTGAACCCACTGATTTCCGATGAAACTGCAATCGTCGGCAACACCTGCTATGCCAGCCCGGCACTAACCAGAGGTAAATTAAGGGCCGTCATGATCATCGGCTCGGTATGTGTACCCTGTATGACGAAGGCATCTCCCAACGATCTTCAATTTATACCCGATCCCGGGCGAGCTGGTTCCATTTTCTTCCGGCGGATTTATCCATTTCATCATACGGACTAGCTCGCTGCGGCTTTTCTTGTCGCTAAGAACCCACTAATAATATTATAATATATAAGGTGTAACGTCCCAACACCACATGTAATTAAGACAAACACCATATATAGTGGAGGGCTCGGGAAATTTTGACCATTTGGTGCTATTTAACGTCAATGACATCACAGAGTAAACAGGCCCCTAGCGTTTCGAAATAAGACCGCCGCAGCTAGAATCAAACCCACGACCTTCAATTCAGCAGCCGAGCACCACAGCCAGTGATCCAGCGCAGCGGACCACCCTGCAATCAATAAAAATAGCCTCGAACGAATGCACTGCAGTTATGTTTACGTTTGTTTCCTGCTGCTTTTTTTTTAGAAGGGTGCGTGGGTGAAAATATAGATATCTATACCCAAGAGGGTATAGCTACATATATGGACTTCCATGTAGACGGGTTGCTTCTGGTGAAGACGAATACGACAGCTAAATGTTCTCGCTGATTGTCCGCGTCTACGCGTAGACTGGGGCATATAGGAAGTCGCGCATGCAGATTTCGATCTGTGTGCATGCCCGAATCATCGAGAAATGTCGCGGTGTTCTGGGCTAATCGCGGATACTTCTCTGCGCAAATTATACCTCCGATGAGGGGAGGTTTATACTCGCACGCAGACGTAAACACGACAAACGCCGATGCATCGCAGTTTTTTTTTTCCCCTTTACAATTAGCTCGTTACACGTAATCTATACGTCCTCGTGACGCAGCTAACGTCGCGGTCCGAAGACTCGGAAACAGCGAACGGCGACCAAGTTTTCCTACTGCAACCCGGCAGCTATAAGAGACTACACGATTGATGCCGCGCGTCGATCACCCATGCAAATCAAGCGTCGCGTCGTTCTATGTTTTCACGGCTTAACGTATAATAGACAGGCGTGTAATTATTTGCCACCGAGGAGCGCTCGTCGGCCGGATGATATTACAGTCCCATATAGCTCGGAGACCGTTTCCGCCTTCACGTGCAACGGAGCTTTTACTCCTCGACGTTTCGCATATACTATACATCGACCGCGCTAAGCCAGCTGCTAAGCTCCAAGTTCGCTCCAGTTAAACCACGCCTTATCTACCCCCCCGCGGGGCGCTTTCCGCAGGGCGCAGATTTTTATCACCGAGTCGGCATCGTGTATATGGAACGCCCTCATGTACTCCGTTAAAAACAGGCGCCGTCGTCTGGGCACCTAAGGGTTGCGGCAGATATTTATCTAGGTTTTTTATCTTTACAACGCGGCGCTCTGTCCATGCACTACTTCGAAAGGCCGGTCAGTGAGATGCAGTTCCACAGAGTAAAAAAAAAAAAGAGCAGTGTACGCGGTAAGAAATAGTGACAGCGTGTGCGCACTGTTATATATCATATTGATTAATTGATTTGCCATATGCAAATTTTTTTTTTCGATGCACGCTTGGAGTCCGTACGCAAAGATCATATATCCTATACAACTTACGAAGTCACTCTGGATTGCTGTATGTACGAAACCGGATTTCAAAACAGGTCGATCCTGTATGCTGCGATCGGAGGATGACTTCATCTATTCAGAAACGATCAACGGTGAAAAAGAAAAGAACGAAAAACCGAAAACGAGGATAAATTGAAAAATGCTGTATACCTATGAACCCACGACTGGTCACCGATTATCTCTACGACCTCTAGGACATATTTATGTATACAGTTCAGTATAAGAAACAGTCTGTAACGTCTAACGGACAGCTATGAAGTGTCGAGTTACAACTCCTACCTCGCCATTACCATTATCCTAACTCGCGAACTCGTGCTGAAGAAAAAAGAATTGATATGATAGAAACATACGACGAGATTGATTACGTCAATAAAAACTTGTCCATTAGCACTATCAATACTTAGCCGAGGCCTCGATCTTCTGATTTTCTCAATCACATCAATCCAACATGCAATGAAGATATCTGTTGGCTTCATGATTGATTAAGGTAACTTTCGCGTATACATAGAGAGCAAAGCTGGAATGAAGAAAACAGGAAGTACTAATTAACCTATACCACTCTTAATAAGTCAATATATTACTCCTCTTTAGTCGTGTTGAAAGGTTCAGGGACAAATAACCTCGGGAGGAATTCCATCATTTCTGAGTATAAAGCAACAACAAAGTATATGTATACTGGCACGTTGCACTGATAAGCGCGATTTCGTGGGCTGAATAACCGCATATGTCAATGCAGTTGCAAGAACGTTATCACAAAAAACCAAGCTGGTCAACACAAACCAGGAGCCTCACCCCCCCCCCCCTTCCCCCACCTACCGGGGCGCACTTCGTGATGAGATCGTGTTATTTCTGTCTGTGTAAAACTCCAGATCTTTTTAATTAAGTGAGAGTGATGCTGGTTCGTTCATTTACGACTCATGAGCGCTTCCGGACCACTGTCTGGTTAACCTCCTTGCCTTCTCACTTTTGTATTCGTCCTTTCCTTCCTTCCTTCGTGAACACTCCATGACAATGAAGCCGAAAGATAAGAAAGACAAGATCATAGTATAAGGGACAATGTCCAGAGCGCGATGGACGCTCTACACGCGAGCGCGCAATCAACTACGCAAGCGAAGTCCACTACAGAACAGGTACACCATTTGACTCACTCACGTACAACAACTATCATACACTGACTTCTCTCTCTCTTTTTTAAATCAGCGACACTAAGTGCCAGCTGCAAGCGAGAATCCATGTGCAACGGAATGGGGATATACTTAACTATCGACCTTCGAATCATCCAAATTGGAAGGTCGATATATATATATATATATATATATATATAAATATATATATATATATATATATATATATATATATATATATATATATATATATATATATATATATATATGTGTGTGTGTGTGTGTGTGCGTGCGCGCTTAATTAAGGTGTTATTCGCGTACATAAACACAGATCCAACTTTGTTCCTACTATTACAGCTAAGATCTGGCAGAGGGTACGAAGTCTGCAGACAACTACCGTTTCAAGCTCTACATCAACGTCGGACAGACCATGTGCTCAAATTTGGGTACACGTTAAAGAACCCCAGGTGGTCTAAATTTCCGGAGCCCTCCACTACGGCGTCTCTCATAATCATATAGTGGTTTTGGGACGTTAAACCCCAAATATCAATCAAATCAACGTCGGACAGAAGTTGAAGTAGCCGGTGACTACACTGTAGCCTCATCGTGGACACCACCAATGAGCATCTCACTACCATTGCGCCTCCGTCGCCTGACGGGCGCCTGGATGTGCGTTTCACAACGCATGGGCTTGACGCTGCGATTCCATGCCTCACGACGCTCATCGGCACCTGACGGAATCACGTATGTTGCACTCCACCATCTTGGTACAGAAGCACGACATATCCTGTTGTCTCACTATAACACCTCGTGAGAGTCAGGAGAAGTCCCAGCTAATTGGAAATGCAGTCGCATCATTGCGTTGCTCAAACCGGGGAAGTGTCCTCTATATGAACTTTCCTCCTACAGACCAATCGCCTCAGCCAGGTGCATCGGGAAAGTAATGGAAAGAATGGTACTGTCAAGATTAGAGTGGCTGCTATATAAAGCAACAACTCATTTCCTGCATTTATGAACGGCTTCAGAAGAGACCGATCTGCCATTGACGGTGTGGTCGACTTGATCGCCAGCGTTGACGAGGAAAGAAGTCGACGCAGACTAGTGGCGGCGGTCTTCCCACAGACATAAAGGGCACCTACGATAATGTGCTACATTATGCGATCCTTGAGGCACTGGAAGATTTAGACATCGGTGGACGACTGTATACATGATTGGATCTTTGGTTACCTTAGCGACCGCACCATCTACATGACGACAAGTAACGGAGACACCAATCTATATAAAGTTTATCGTGGTGTGCCCCAAGAGGGAGTTCCTAGCCCGCGGTCACGTAGGCTCCCTGGATTCTACTCAACGTCACAATGATCGGCCTAGCAGCAGAACTTCCCAGCACGGTGGAGATCAGTGCGTGATATATGCATATGGGCATCCGGAACTACTCGTCCGCAACTGCGAGCTCGACTACAGTGTGCAGTGACGATCACAGCCAAATATCTACGTCGTCATGGGTCCACTCTTTCAATCGACAAATGCGCAGTGCTGGCGTTCACGCGCAAGCGTATGTCGCAATACCCGATATTTATTAATGGAACAGCGATAGCTGCTGTAACGCACCAGAAATTTCTTGGGGCAGTCATAGACAGATATCTATTGTGGACGAGACACGTCGCAATACTCAAATCTAAATTGAATAGCTTTGTACTCCGCCACGCGGCAGAAGCAAGATGGAGCCCATCAGAATAGTCGCTACTTCAATTGTATAATGCCCTATCTGCAGGATACCTACAATACAGCATGGTGCTCTCCAATTTAAGACCTAGTTGTGTGAAGACGCTAAAGAGTGTTAAAGCTCAGGGCTTGCGAAAATGCTTAGATCTACTGCACTCTACTTCAACAAATAGAACCATCGTGGAAGCTCGCGGCTTGTCCCATCGGTGCATGCACGCCCTGCAAGCCACTTACGAGTTCACCTTCGACTGCTGAGCCGACACAGGCAGAAGCAGCACTCACTATATCAGCACTATCCGCCACACACGCAGACAGCAGTCTCTCAAGAACGATGTCGCGGCATGAGAATATTCTACCAGCAAGGTTTTCCCCGCCGAGTGTTCCTGCAGTGCCTCCATGGGTCCTGCCTAAACCACCTGTTCAGTTTTACGATTCCTAGAATTACGAAGTCCCTCGTTTCTTCTATTGGCCTCGGACAACTAAGCCTGTGCATCACATTTATACAACGTACGGCGATTCTCTGCACGCGTACACCGACGGGTATACTACACTGCACACCTCCACGGCAGCCTTTGTCATCCCAGACATGGATATCGCTCAACTATTCACGGTAGACCATAAAATCACATCAACTGCCGCAGAGCTTGTCGCTATGCGGGAGGCAATGAGATTTATTTCTGAAGAGCAACCTCGAGTCTGGATGATTTTCTGTGGTGCCAAACCCGCTTTGTGAAACGTTTTTAATTGCACCATGAGGCAAGGTCCGTATTACATCTTGGCTATGTAAATTGCAGAACTTATCAGGTTGCTTTAATAAATAGCCATCTTATCACTTTCCAGTGGATTCCCGCACACTGCGGCGTGATTGAAAACGAAGAGGCAGACGCTGCTGCTAAAAAATGCCTCAAACAGTGTCCCTGAAGTATAAGACGCGTTGCGTTTTCACGAGGTGACAAGAACGCCCTGCTTCGCTGCGTGACGCTCAGCCATACACTTGAGCACTGGACCAAACCGGAACGGCGACACCGGCGAATTCACAAATGGGACCCGGAAATGAGGTTCCGCATGTCCCCCCAAATTGAAGCGGCACATCGCGAGTACGATCCACCACATTCGTCTTGGCGTGGCGTACACAACATCGGCCGCAGTGACACCAGTCCCAATTGTGAACGCTGTGATGAGCCAGAAACACTTGATCACACATTATGTGATTGTCCAGCATACGCACGTGAACGACAACCCTTATTTCTTCTACTAAACGATTTCGCAGTCACTCATTAACTGATGAGGCCGCGTTGGGCCCTTGGCCTGACACCAGCAGTGCAACTGTGGCCATAAGAGCGGTTATAGCCTTGTTAAAAACAACTGGACTGTATGCACGGCTTAAACATTTTTCTCAGCTGGAAAGGACTGTATATACCCAACTCTCTATCTCCCCATCATCATCCATTACTCTTTTTCCTCCCTTTTCCCTTCCCCGGGTGTACAGTAGCAGACTATCGATCAGGCCGACCTTTCTGCAAATAAACCTGCCTCTCTCTTACGCATTATGACGGCGGCTGCCAAAGACCTACCAAATGATGATGCCATTAGAAATCATCAGTGATCGTGGAAGCAGGGTGCATTTACTAAGGCAACACGGGCCACACACACGGAGCTCCGCATAGGCCGCGCCGCATGGTCTCCATCAACTCCGAATATATGACAGACGACAAGCGCAGCAGAATTCTACAGCTGTACGCCAAATACGCTGACAGTGGCTGGGTTTATTTAGGCGGGCGCAATCGACGACACTGCGGCATTAAGTAATTATACAATCAAAATATTTGTATCGACTCTTCGCAATGAACAGCAATGCACCAATACTGTTATGCAGGAAGTATAACTTTAGGAACTCGAAAAAAAAATGGTTGGTTGCCAAGTGGCCGAAAGATAAGAGACCGAAAGAAATTGAAAGACGATTGGAGGTGTTTGTAACGCCACATTTTTGTTTCATTGGCTACGGCACCAGATCCGTTTCTCGTACAGTGCGAAAGTGCTCGTGACCTCCAAAATACTTCGCTATAAATGTCTCGCGCGCCGTATAACGCTTGCAATGCAACCTAGCTGGCCGAGTGTAGCCGCAATTCTTCGTCATATACAGGTAGTTTCGTTATAGAGGCGTTCTGCCGCATTTCCCGCTCAAAGCGCGGACTTCACGCATCGGTCCCTGGCCCCATAGAGTTTCCCAAAATTAACTAGAGGGCACTCTGGCGCGGCGATCGTTCAGCGACCATGGGAATGATGGGTAGTACACACATTTGCCTAGTCTTCGTACTTGGGGGCGGCGAATCGTACTTGCGGCTTCGTTCATTGCTGGTTGCGGTTTTGTTTTGAAAGAATGAACCCTTTTGAACTTAGCGACTTGATTCAGAATGGGAAGCCTAAAAGAATAAGGTTGTGAAGCGCAAACGGTGAACATTTGCTCATTTATGTTTTCATGAAAAAAAAAACAGCTTCAAGCCACACGAACACACACGGAGCCAGAAGCAGGTCAGAAGTACGAAAATTAGACAAATGTGTGCACTACCCATCATTCCCATGCTCGCTGAAGCGCCGTGTGTTGCAGCTTCCATAGACGCTAGCGCCAGAGTTCCCTCTAGTAAGTATTGTGAGAAACTCTATGCCTGGCCCCAGCCACCATCGCTCGCGTCCATGTCTGAACCTTCGGCCCTGGCGCCAAGCCCGAAAAAGTTGAATGCGCTTTCGCCGATCCTGCGAGATGCTCAACAGCCGTAAACACGGGGACGCGTTGTGTAAACCTCTCTTCAAGCGCCGCAACACAGCTTGCATTCTAGAGCAGCTCGGCGCGAGTATGGTTCGATGGCGCAATACGTCTGGAGCAGACACGGTGTTGTAAGAGCGTGATGACTCCGTAGTTATATATAATACGAAACGTCGGCGACACCGACAAGACTTATACAAAGTTAGGAGAAAAAAGTTGGGAAGCAGATGTGCCGTGTGACACCGCGTTGCGGACCTCTCGTAAAACTGCTCGTGTAATTGATGCGGGAGAAAGAGAAATGGCATTTCGCACGCCTCCGCAATTTTATTATTAAATAAGTATTTTCCAAATCAGCACATCTTAAGGTTTCACCTGCGAAAAAAAAATACGGGACACGTTTTTTTTTTTTTTTTATTGATTTTCATAGAAACGATCATACCTTCTGCGCTGCTACCAAATCTCAGAGGTTTTGTATTCTTTGCAAGTCAAATCGCATGAAAGAAACAAAATTTCAGTGTAACGTACAGAAATGAAAACGAATAAACTAAATCAATATAGCACGTTCCACACTTCGTAAGAGGAGCTGAAATTCATCGTTGATAAAAAGAAAACCGCGATTTACAGATACTCTGCGGGCACAATAATTCGCTAAGCCAAGAAGAAGAAGAATAACTTTATTTATGAAGTCCAGCGAAGTTGATTTGGGGCGGGCCTAGGCGTCGGCCACGAGCCCTTGGGCTCGGGCGGCTTCCTCGGCTCGCTGGACGGCCCACAGTTGTTGTTCGAATGAGGAGCTGAGCAGAGCCCCCTCCCAGCGTGTCCTGCGGTCCGAAACTGCCTCTTCGTGGTTTTCATCGTTGCTTTCATCTAAACTCGAGCATTCCCATAGTATATGTGAAAGTGTCGCCCTTTCATCGCAAACCTTGCATTTTTCTGTTAAATACAGATCAGGGTAACAGAGACTAAAGAGAACTGGATTCGGATAAGTATATGTTTGCAGTTGTCGCCACGCAACTGCCTGTTTTTTATTTAACCTGTTGTGTGGCGGAGGGTACTTTCGCCTTTCTAGCTTATAGTGCTGCGTTATTTCGTGGTAACTAGTCATGCGGTCCCCCCACTCCCACTCCCCCCCGCGTGGAACTTCGTCCGAGGCGGCGTCGGCGTTCGCAACGGCTCGGTTCGTTAGTGCTCGAGCCGCCGCGTGCGCCGCCTCGTTGCCGGCCAGCGGTCGCTAAGCCAAGACATTTTTTTTTTTTTTCGCGCGTCAATGAAGTATTAAGGAATATACAATTTTATGCATGAGAGAAACGTATTTAGAGGAAAGAGCAAGCCTTTTCGTCGGAGCAGTGAATCAGACCACACCCCTTTTATTGCCGAAAGCATCGCACGCTTGCAAAAAGTCCGCGCTTTCACACAGATGGGCATCGGCTGCACAAATACTCCAGTTTATACCATTTGATCGATCTTTATACCATTTTTTTTTTTTGCTGTTTAGGCACTCTACCTACTCCATCACCTATTTCTGGCAGGTTGAGATAGCCAGGAAAAAGAACAAGGTATTTCAGCGCGCCTTTTTTTTTTTTAGTGTATGTACAAATGATCAAGCCTTTAATGACTAATGACAACATTCTCAAAACAGTCCTGCATGGGCTGGGATGGAGACACTGAGATATGAGTACGTCGTATACAAATACCGAGACCATAAATTGCCACTGGGACAATACATGATCATCAACGACGAATTTGTATAAAGTATAGTTCCTTGCTTATGAACTACGTGTCCCAAACATGTACACAGGACAATTCGACGATAAAATGGTGTGAAATGGCTGCGTCCACAAAAAAAAAAAGTTTTTGTAAGCGAACGTCTGCACAAGAATACCGTGAAATATATAAAAAAAGTGTACAGGCAATCGTATGGCGCTGTAGTAGTAGTAAACAACCTTATTAAGACCGCTGACGGTTTCCTAAGTGACGAGGGCTGTCAGGCCATGTACCGATGTCGGAACTAGCATATCGCGAACGAAGTGTCCGTTACCGATTTCTCAACATCGCAGCCTAACTGGCCGAACTATATGTCATAAAAAGAAAAGACTACATTTACCTGCAGCAACGATGCAACCCTGAGGGAGCAGGCTAAACACAACTTTACAATGGTATTGAAGCAAAAAACTTGTTAGTGATTATAGCGCTCGCAACTTGCTCTGGAGCACTGCGCCAAAAGCAAACGCGCCTTCAAATCGGGAGCAGAGCGACACGCCTTCGAACAAACAACCAGCAACGTAAAAAAACCACGATATTAAAACGTGCACGTTTCATAGGACCATCACCGCATAGTTTACTGCAACCGCTGCAATGCTCGAATCGCGAAAGCAAAACCTACCTTTAACTGGTGCCTCCATAAAGCACCGCGTATCGCGAGATCTCAAGGAAACTGGAAATGTCAACGGGCGCGAAAATACCGCTCGCGCGGGCAGCTCTATTTCCGCATTCGAACGTTGGACGATCGAAGAGACTAGACCTTGCTGCCCTTTTGTGATCTCCAAAATAACGAATACAGAGAAGCCGCGAGGATGCGCGAGACCTCACATACGGAGACGCCCAGAAAGCGCGGAAACACGAGCTTCGAAACGACGCAGGACGCGCTATGAATGCGGACCATGCGGGCTGTCATGCGGGCGCGACAAGTCCGGACGACACATCGGGAAGCTCCACGAGCATGCTCCGTCGTATCTCACCTTCTGCGTTGCAGTTCTCCATGTCAGCCAGCTTCGCGTCGAACGCTGTTGATCGGAGCTGCCCTCGTTATCGTGCAAGTGCTGCCGTTTACCGGACGATCGGCGGATGCCTCACGGCGAGCAATCCCGGAGCAAGAGTACGGCTGGCATCACACAAAGTGTCAGCACAAGCGTTTCGCACAGTTCGTGTATCGGAAAAAAGCAGACTGGGCACGGGCCGCGAACGGTGTACGATACGGTACCGCGAAATGCGAGTCACCCGTGTAGCGGCTGTTTCTACGGCATGTCACAACACCACCACCACAACACACACATACGATGCGACGACCACGGGAGCCGAGAGAAAACCGCACAATTTCGGCTGGCGCAGCGTTGCCAGACTCACTGAACAGATTCTACCTAGCTAGGGAAACGTTCCGTGCCTAGCGTTTCCCCGTGACGTGTACTGCAGGGAAACAAAAAATTCGAAAAGGAGAGAGAGTTGTTGATTGATTGATATGTGGGGTTTAACGTCATAAAACCACCGTTTGATTATGAGAGACGCCGTAATGGAGGGCTCCGGAAATTTCAACCCCCTAGGGTTTCTTTAACGTGCACCCAAATCTGAGCCCATGGGCCTACAACATTTCCGCGTCCATCGGAAATTCAGCCGCCGCAACCGGGATTCGATCACGCGACCCGCGGGTCAGCACGCAAGTAGCTACTAGACCACCACGGCGGGGGAGAGAGAGTTGCAGAGTGCCAAGACTCAAGAGGTTAGTATGGGACCGAAATAAAAAAGTGTAGGTATTCTGGCATAAAGCGTGAAGGAGTTCAAATACCCCTTGACGTCGCCGAACACCTGTTGACGTGGGGCTGACTTGCGTGCACTTCGCGTCATATGCCGTCATATGCGTCAAGTTGACAGCACCTACATCGTGACACGCCAACACGTGTTGACATGCGTCCGAGTCGGGACGGAGACACATCACAAAGAATGCACTCCTGAATTGAAGTGCATGGCAAACAAAACGAAAAGAAAGAAAGAAAGAAAGAAAGAAAGAAAGAAAAGAAAGAAAGAAAGAAAGAAAGAAAGAAAGAAAATGAAAGGACAAATGGGAGGGGATATGGATGAGTGCTTGTCTGAGGCGTAGGGAAAGGGCGGATCAAACAACTTTTTTGTTTGGGGTGGGGGTCTTCCTTGGAAGGTAGATATGTGTTCGGAAAAGGGTATCCCCTGATAATAACGTGGCGCCATTAAGCGTGCGCACGGTGTTCGCCTTCGGGGGGGGAGGGGGGGGGGCGAAGGTTGATTGCGGCGCCTCCCTCCCCCCTGCCTTCCTCGTGTGCACGCCTATGTGTGACGTAGACTTGAACAATTATTGTAAATGTAAAAACATGCAGACACAGCGATCCTTTGTCATGAGACCACCTGCGGGGATGTTTGTCCTGGAGCAATTGGTCAGTGTACTCTGTCGTTACTTTGTTAACTGCTGACTCTACGTCTTCGTAGACAGGCATCCAGACAAAATACTTTATTTTGATCCGGGGACGACGCTCACTTTCCTTTTTGAGGGTTAACATCAAGGGGCCACACCCATGACGGAACGGGGAGATGCATCTCCTCGGCCATGTCATGGGCTCTCTAGCTCGTAGATGTCTTCCTTCTCGTTGCTTGTGAAGTCCCCCTGCGTTGAGGAAGACATGCATGCACAGCATGTGTTTTAGAGTGCAACGTGGGTTACCACAGCGAGGACAGCATTTTTTAGAGCATTTAAAGGGAGAAGCGTATGCCTAAGTCTGTATGTAGTTGGCGTAACGTAATAAAGTGAGCTCATTTTAGGGTTGGATGCGGGATGAGAACCCTCGCCGTTCCAATTGATAGTGCTTGAAAATTTCACGAAAGGTTAAGAGGGAATCTCGGTAATACCGAAGCGCGTCCTCAGCCTCTCCGTGGTTTTCACTGACGTGGAATATGTTAGATCTCGCACCCGGGAGTGCGCCATGTACGAGTTGGTCAAACGTGTGCCGGGAACCAGATGATGCGCTTTTAAATGCGAAGCATTTTTTAGCGAACTTCGGCGATTTTGCGCGTATCTATCTACCTAGCTGCTTACGACGTTTAGCTCTCCTGGCCGTTTCGATTATAGTATCAATACCAAACTTGGTATGGCATAACATGACTGCATGGAGAACATATTTGACTAGTCATAACACAAGAATCATGACATGGATGTTATGAATGTCATGTTTTACATTTCATGGTCCTGCAGCTCTTGCGATGGTTTCGTTCACATGGCATGTTGCAAAACTGGTATGGTGTGACGTGATTGCGTGGCGAACACAAGCGACGGACCCTAACATGAAAATCATGACATGCGTGTCATATAACAACATGACTACATGCCAAGCTCATGATGCGCTCGCGGGCGTTTCGCTAGCGTCTCATATACCAACTTTGATGTAATGGTACGTGAATGGATGACGAAGGTATGTGACGGGTGCAAACATGATAATCATGAGATTCGTGTCATGTAACAACATGACTACATGCCACGCTCATGATGCACTGGCGGCCGTTTCGCTAGTTTCACTTATACCAAATTTTGTATTACGGTACGTGAATGGATGACAAAGGTATGATACTGGTGCAAACATGATAAGCATGAGATGCGTGTCATGTAGCAACATGACTACATGCTACGCTCATGATGTGCTCGCGGCCGTTTCGATGGCTTCACATGTACCAAACTCAGCATTACGTGACACGAACGGACGACATGGGTAAATGACAAATATAAACATGATAATCACGACATGCGTGTCATGTCGTGTGATTACATGACTACGCTCATGATGCGCTGGCGGCCGTTTCGCTAGCTTCACATGCAGCAAACTGGGTATTACGTGACGTCAATGGATGACGAAGGTGTGTGACTGGTGCAAACACGATAATCATGAGGTGCGTGTCATGTGAGAACATGAGTACATGCCACAGTCAAGGCGCCAATACATTTCGACGTGACGCGGTGCGTGTGCTCGCCGGCGTTCATTTCATCGCGTCACGCCGGCTTTGCCGCGCCAGGCGCCGGTCCTGTATATAGTCGCAGGGGTGCGCCGCGCTGCGTTGCTTTGACGCATGCGCGTTTCATCGCGTCCGGCTTCCCTCCGTCACGAAAAGAGGGAGACGCAGTGTTGCCTGGGCACGGTGTGTCTGGGCAACGCCTCCTCTACGAAGATGCCTGCCGCATGAGAAAAAAAGAACAGCTGCCACGTTCTTTCCCTCCTTCAATTTAAAAATGTTCTCGGTCGCTAGCGTCATTTGTGGCGAACGGTGCAACAACGCAACAATTTGCATAGCCTCCGAAACAGTGGTGCACAGTTGCAGGTCTCCAACAACTCCCGACTAACGCGCCCCTATAGGCCGCAGATGAAAAACACTTAGGTGGTATCATCGCCCGTAGCAGTGATGATAGTGGCGGTCGCGAGCGCTACTGCGCGGAGCTTTTTTAAAACTGAAGGCAGGCCAACTCCGCTGGGAGCGCGCAGCCATTCCCCAGGCATCTGTCTAGAGGAGGCGTTGGTCTGGGTAACGCATGGGCGCAAAATGCAACATGTCGCGTTTCACGCCGCTTGCCGTCGGGCCGCGCCGACGGACGCTGATCGCGTCATGCGACAGACTATGGAGTGCTCGCGTTTTGCTAACGTAGCGTCGCTGTGCCCCGCGTGCGCGCGCGGGAACGCTACATTGGAGCATATTGGGCCCTTCATGATGCGCTCGGGGCCGTTTTGCTAGCTCCACATATACCAAATTTGGTGTTACGTGACGTCAATGAATGACCAAAGTATATGGCGTGCGCAAGCATTATAATCGTGACATGGAAGAGCATGACAAGACCCCACACTCATAGCGTGCTCGCAGCCATTTCGCTAGCTCCATATATACAAAATTCGGCCTCACGTGACGTGAATAGATTACGAAGGTAAACGGCACATTCAAACATGATAATCATGACATGGAAGTCATGTACGGCGTCATTTACCTCCACCTCGTAATGTTATGCTGATTTTAAAGTCACATATCAACCATTCTCATCCGTCCTTCGCACATCATCAATTTCCACTGTACGTGGGACCTCCAAATTTTTTTGTCTCTGAAACTGGCAGCAGAGAGAACCGAACCCGAAATGTGATGTAATAGGGCTGAGCCCTATTACAGCACATTTAACACCATCGAATTCCTCGAATAGCACAGTTAGACTAGCCTCTCTTGATATCGTTCTAGCGTTGAAGGTAGTCAAGTTCAGATTCCAATGGCGGGCTATCTAGACCCAGAGATTCTTAGCACTCTCCACTGCGTCGCAGGTCTTGACCACAACCTTGCAAGTTGCTTCGCAGTCGCAAGGGGCTGAGGGCCAAGGATTAATTGCTGTATTCATATGGGAGGTAGTCACCAAGTTCTCCTTGCAGTAAAAATGGTGTTTTCGGTATTGTGGAATTGCAAATTACCATACGCGATCTTGTTTTCTTCCCACGTTAAAATATCCAAGTGGGTTTTAGGTGGTTTTAACTGGGGCTAACTGGTTTCTGTTGGTATCAGTTGGGAAGTAACACGGTTTTCAGTTGGGTCGAACTGGTTTCAGTAACATCCCAGGTGAAAATCTGTAACTGGGAATCTAACTGGTTTCAACTGGTCCCAGTTGAACTGGTTTAAGGAACACTTTTCCAGTTGGGAATTTTTCCCAGTTGGGAATCTATTCCCAGTTGGGAATCTATTCCCAGTTGGCAACTGGGACCAGTTGGGAACCTATTCCCAGTTGGCAACTGGGACCAGTTGAGAATGCATTCCCAGTTGACAACTGGGACCAGTTAGAACGCATTCCCAGTTGAGATGTTCTTAACTTTGAACGTGCAAATGAGCATTCTAAGCACATGAAAGACTCCAAAGGACTTATGTTGAGTGTATATGAGACGATTCTATTTATTAATGCAGAAAAAACATTGCACAGCCCTAGTCTTTGGTCTTCGTTGGGTTATCTATGGATTGAATGCATTTCGCAGTACATTTACTGTGGAGGTTTTCGTCGCTCTGCCTTGATGCAATCCTGAATTTTTTCAGTTAGTATGCTGGTCAAGTTTCGGGCTGCAATGGACGAGTCGGCGCCTGTCACATGCGACCAATGGTTGAGTGTTTCTGTAAAAGAACAGGTGACATGTTACGTGCACTTCTCAGGATAGATTTAGCACATATACACAGCAGACCAACCTTCCAGAACCGCGACCTTTTCAGGTGTCAGCGCAGGCTTTGCAACCTCGCCGAGGTTCCTTCTTCCTGGAGCTACGCCACCTTTAACACTGCGTGACGCTAGCCCTTTCTGGGACCATATGGCTTGTGCCGTTTCCTTCACCACCAGCCTTGCCTTCTTGTGAGACAGAATTCTTTTTGCCTGAATAGGCGTCAGGCAGATGCCCTTTTGAAGATGAAACTGTAAATATCAAGGAAGAGAGCGATGCAACATCTTGTTCCTGTAATTATTATTGGCTGACAAAGAAGTTCAACTTAGCAGGCGTACAAATATTGAATAGCAAAAATTTTATTATTACAAGTTTTTGTGCAATATAATTTTTTTCTGAATGTGGTAATGAGCATGGTTTCTTTTTTTGTTTACTTGACTTGTGAAACAGGTTGTGTGGGGAAGGGGGGGGGGCAGCCTTGCATCACTGCAGTTTATTGTATGCTTACCAGCTGGTGAGCACCGGACTATGTAAGAGATTTGAAATGCTCCTTGGCTTTGCCACCGCACGCTATCGGATATTCACGTGAGAGAGGAGGCATTTTCGCGCCACTTTGGCAAAAAGACAGCAGCGGTCTAGATACAGGTACTTTAAACAATATTTTTGGTAGCCCTGTATTTAATTTTTTGTTAGCAGACATACACACCAGATGTCAACCTATATATGATGATTAATGCATACTACAATTTAGGGCATATGTAATTATTACATGTTCCATAATGTAGGTGTTGCCGACTTTCAGTATTTGAGAATTTGAAGAGCACATATTCAATTCACGAATTAAAATATTCGCAGGGCCACTATTCGATTTGTATTCGGATATGCACATGCTTTTGCCACCTCATATAGTGTTTCTAAATGTCCAAATTATCTGTGGTATTGGTAATATATCTAGCTACCGAAATTGACAAGGGCAAGTATACAAGCCACCTGTACTTTCTAGAAGCTAAAATGTAACATGTACTGCAGAAGATTTCACAAACTTACCAACAACTGCTGCTGTTTTGCACCACTGTCATTGGCAACATGCCAAGTAGCTGCACATCGTTATTGTGGAGGCACCTCTGAGCTGTTCGGCAGGCAGTTTGTTTCACACGGCTTATAATAATATCATGGGTTTCATGTCCCAAAATCACATGATTATACGGGATGTCAATGTGAAGGGATCTGCAAATTTTGAATATAGTGTGTTCTGTCCTCAATAGGAGTATTATATTAGAAAAGAGGCTGTGTGCACAAAGATAATAGTAAATCATGGTCACTAAGATTACAAATGAGTGCTGTAACTAAATCAGTGCTGTGAAGCTAGATGTAAGTATAATGTAATGAAGTGACAATTAGTTGGGATGCAATCACTCAATTTACTGAATGTAAACACATTTAATTCAAGCTACCATAGTTGCTGGTGTGAACATATAACATGCTACAATTTATGTTGGCATCTACAGTATAGATTTGAAATTATTTACTTTTTGACCATTTGCATCAATCATGTTCAAAGAATGCAACATTATGCTAATTTCATTGTGTGCTTGAACTTCACAGGTAAAGTGCAAAATATATACTCACAGAGCCATCTTCTAAATATGAAAAACATTTCCCTGAAAAAAGATGTTGCAAATTTGTGAAACATGGAAATTCAGTAGTTTCCTACAATAGAAGCACACAAGTAAAAAAGCCTACTTGGACTAGGCAGGTCATCAGATTCTTTTGCTGCACATGCTGGAAACACAAGGAGCAAAGCTAAATGTTTACACAAATACTACACATAAGCCTGTAACTCACCAGTCATCGAAGTGGGAGGTTCCTCTATGAAGTCTGCATAAATATTTTGCATTGTTATAATTACACGTAAGCAATACAATAGAAATAAACCTAAAGCCTTACCATCAATGGCACTTCGTGAGTGTAGACTGCCAGCATCTGGTGTGAAAAAGCCAAAATTTAGATCTCACAGGAATAGACAAACATCCTCCAACTTACTCGGTGACCCAGGCACAGTCTCTTGAATGGACTTTACTGCATTTTTTTGCAATTTTAAAATCAGTTACAAAGGCTGTATTGAGAAAATAATCTAGCCTCTTGCAATTTTTGGCATGCATCATTTTACTTCATTTATGCATGCAAAAAAATCAGATCTGTGTGCATAGTACACCAATTTACAAAACTTGCTAATTTTATATTTAATACTATTGCACATACAATTCATGCAGTGATGGAAGCAATACATGAACATCCTGGTTACTTGTGTGTTTCATTGTGTCAAATGTCATTTGCTAAGGAAGTGCAACATTGCATTTCCTAGCAAGTCTCAAGGCAAAAGTCATCAAACATGCATGATCCTTTGAATTCTTTCCCAGCAGGAACAAGCTTTGTTGACTCACTGGACTGCAAATAGTATACTGCAAAGTGCTTTAAGTAAATCTGAAAAATAATTAGTGATTATGAAGTAACCGATTATGCATCTTGATCCATTACATGAGAAGGGAATACTGCTTTAAGTACTCTAGCTCAAGAAGTGCTCTTATGCTATATGCTACAGATGATTGTCAATTCTATGTAGTATGAAACTAATAACACTAAATTTAATAACAAAAATGAATATGCACCTAGGTTGCTTGTGGCCTTTGCTGTCTCCTTTCTAGCTTGTACAGTGCAGCTCTCAACGTCAGCCTCTTTGCTGTGCTGCAGGTCTTCAACTGTCAAAATATTCAAGAAATGCTCACTAGCTATGAAATTAACAGGTTGTCATCAACATATAAAAAAACTTTCTCATTTTAAGAACTAAAATCAATATATAATTATTGTACTTACACCTCAGAAATTTTGAGTTTAACAGCACCTGCTGTGAGCTAACTTGTTCTTGCAAGAAGATGTTGTCTTGCCGCAGCTCCTTGCATCTCTTTTTCCAAAATTTGGTTTTTTTCTTCTCTTCTGTTACTTCTGAGCTGGACACGAGAGAGTCATCCGAGCTTGATGATGAACTCAGTCGCGTTTTTCGCTGCGTAAACATTTTTTTTTTTTTTGCTTCACTGAAGCTTATTCACAGTGAAAAGAAGAAAAGAAGTTTAAGGAAATCGGGTATTATATAGTTAATACACGCTCACAGTTTGTTCCGAGTTCTGTCGGAGAGCGTGGCTCATCTGCTTTTTCAAGATCTGCTCGTACCGGTCTTTTTTTGCTGCAGTTCGGTTGACAGCTGTTTTTTTCATTCTTGCAGCCTGCAAATTTTGGATTAGACATACTCCCAATATCTTAAAATAATTCGCACTTCCTTAATAGATTCGAAAAAAAAGAGAAACACCTAAAAAAAAAAAGATTTGCGAATGAACAAGTGCGCACTTACAGTGGCCTTCTTGGTCACAGCTCCTTCAACGTCCGAGCCTTCCTCAACTGCAATTTTAGGGATCGGAATTCTTTTTGGCGATTCCCGAGCTTCTTTCTCTGTGGCTGAAAGTGCAAGTGTGGATATTAGACTAACGCGTAGATCAGGGTAGATGGATGCACTTACCGCCAAGTCGAAGTATCTGGGCTTTATATTCACCCGTGTCGTCACCGTTTGCTTCATCCTCCCAGTGAACGACATACACTGCCTTGCCATCGAAATCCGTCTCGTGCTTCGGATGAAAATCATGGATATCCTCCACTCGCACAACATATCTACGAGTGTCATGTGCATGGTCACTATCTAGAAAGCGAACTAGCGCGAACATTATATCGAACCAAATATGACAGTCAACGGGCTCAGCGCGCACGTGGGTAACGCGGGCCTGACACAAAGTGGATTGTACTCAGCTTGGCCCGGCTTCGCTCAGCTCAACCAACCAAGCCAAAACTGCTTGGCCTGGCCTGAATTTAAACGCGTACAAATTCATAAATAACGTTGTTAAAGAAACGGCCTATATATAAATAAAAAACCTGTAACGTTCGGTGCTAGAAATGCAAATAAAAATATATTACCTATTATTCACTTCATTGCTAAGCCGTTACAAAGCCGACTGAATCCAGATCTCAAGTCGTTTGCATGGCGTTTGCGCTTTCGTGGATCGAAAGATTTCCACTCAAGCGCACGCTAATACATATCGATTTGTATTTTTTTTATTAGACTGAAGGCATTTTACCACAGTTCGAAGTGTACATTCTGTACCGCTAACATGTCCCGGACGCCTAAACGACGGAAGTTATATCTAGAGCCATCCTTCGATGGGAAAGAGCTGCCCAGATCAACGCGGTACAGGGCGTCTCGCCTCGCGACTGACACTAGCCAAGTGGAAAACGTGATGTCTGATGGTAATGCTGCTGCAGATGAACCTGCTGATAATTCGCCAGTTCGCGTCTGGGCAAACGATGAAGTCGACGAGTGCGAAGAGTCGGGACCGAGCGACGATGAGGAAGCCCTGGCAGAGAACGCAAAGGAGGATGATCGTGAAACTGATGGCTCCTTTGACTCCGATTTATCTGCTGAAGACATCGTGACCCTAGTCATGGACTTTGCTGTTAACTTTGGCCTGGCGTGGACACAGGTAGAACACCTGATGAAACTAGTCAGTTTTTTAATGAAAAGAAAGGATCTCCCTGACACGAAGTTTCTGTTTAAGAAATTTGCGGGAGTCTCCACTGATAGCATGGGCTTTCATTTCTATTGTCCCAACTGCATTTGCCTTCTCGGCGAATGTGACGGGGACCTTAAGAAAAGAAAAGAATTCAATGCAACATGTACACAATGCCAACAGTTGTACAGTGGAGATACCCTTACTGCGCAAGGAAGTTTTTTTGTGACCCTTCCCATGGGGCAACAGATTTCTTCAATTCTTTCGTCTCAAGATACTTCCAGGTCACTTAAAAACTCTTTAAATGCACTTGCACATCGTTCACACGCCGCCTCTATGACAGACTTTACAGACGGAAGTTTGTATCTGCACCAAAGAAAAGAACTGGGTCTTGGCGCTATGGACATCACATTGACCATAAACTCGGATGGTAGTCCTGTGTTCAACTCATCCAAGTTTTCGATATGGCCCGTGCAGACGACAATTAATGAGTTGCCGCCCGGATTGCGTTTGAAAAATGTTACTGTTGCTACACTGTGGTATGGACAGTGCCACCCAGACATGACATTGGTGTTGGAGGCATTCACGAAGCAAATGGACTAGCTTACCAGGAGTGGTATCGAGTGGACATGTGATGGAGAGACCTTTCAATCAAAAGTGAGCCACTTCTATTTCATTGCGTAGTCTCCTCCTAGCAAACTTAGTTGCATATTGTGTCCTTCCGCAATATTCCTTAACCAAAAACTAAAAAAAGAAACAGCAAAAGAGAAGGCAAATGAAAACTTACTACTGTAGTGATACTAGTTTTTTTTGGCTTCATGAAAAAGCTTTCATTTTAGTCTAATTTAACTGCTATATAACGCTTTAAAAACTGAGCAATGCACGAAATATTCTTGACTTTTGGTGAAGTGCCTGATTTAACTATAATTCTTTTAAAATTATGTTACAACAAATAATGGTACTGCTTTAAAAATACATATTGTCAACACACAAGCATTTGAGCCAAGTTTAATACCACTGTCGCACAGCCACTTGAACTCACAATTGTGCCAGATTCAGATTGACATTCTACACCACGATTAGCCTCATTCTACTGCTTGCACAAAGTAGGCAATCGGGACCGAGAAATCTTATCCCGACCAGACTTGAGTATGATTGAATTTGAAAACCAATATAGCACTGTCCCATTTCTTCATTAAAACTATATTCTTTTTGTTACATTACAGGTCTATTGTTTCGCTGCTGTAGCCGATGCTCCAGCCAGGGCTCTGATGCAGAACACAGTCCAGTATAATGGATACTTTGGGTGTGGCTGGTGTTTGCACCCTGGCAAATGCATTGAAGGTAAGCAAACTGACTTGTGTACAAAAATATCTGACAGACTACATCCTGGATATCAGCTTCACAATCACTATTTTGTTACTGAAATTTGGTTTGTGCATTATTATTACATCCTACTTAATTTTATTTTCACGCATTCTTTTCTTAAAGTATTTTTGTCACACTAAAAGTTAACGTGCATTCAAGACATGCTAGCCTTCTTCTTTACTTTACAAACTTCTAGAAAGCTTCATGTGGCCTTCACATCTGTATGCATTATTACAGCAGTTAGGAGTACCTGACATTTGCAGGAATATTATTACCAGTTAGAAAAATCTAGTATTCATTGCTGCAAAGGTTTTTTTGCCCACCCTCCCGAGTTTTGTATTTAATTTGTTTCTATCATTTTTATTTTGCAGGAACAGTCAAGTACCCTATAAGCGCTGAAGCTCCACCCGACAGGACTAAAGAAGGGATGATGCAAGACATGGCTGAAGTGCACAGGACTGGTGTTAATGTGCGAGGAGTTAAAGGGCCTTCCCCATTAATTAATTTGGTGGGGTTTGACATTGTGTGGGGCTTCACGCCTGATTATATGCATGGGGTTTTACTTGGTGTCACACGCCAGTTTATGGAGCTGTGGATGTCTGGTGTAGGCGCTCCATATTATATAGGGTCGCCACAGTTGATTAGGATGGTTGACGAAAGGCTTTGTGCCATTAAGCCTCCTCAATGCATCACGCGCCTGCCAAGATCTGTTGAACTGAGAAAGTTTTGGAAGGCAAGCGAGTGGCAACAGTGGCTGTTGTATTACAGCCTTGTTTGTGTTCACAGAATCTTGCCTGGCAAGTACCACAAACACTTTAGCTTGCTGGTGAAAGCTGTATACCTCCTACTTGGAGATACTGTCTCAGCCAAAGACATCAGGGATAGTACTGAGTGTCTTGTGCAATTTGTTATTCAAGTCCAAGTTCTCTACTCTAAGAAGGAAATGACTTCGAATGTACACTTGTTGTTGCACCTTGCAAAAAGTGTTACAATGCAAGGGCCACTCTGGGCACACTCTTGCTTTGTCTTTGAGGCGGGCTTAGGAAAGATTAAAAAGCTCGTCACTTCCGCTAAAGGAGTGCCTCACCAAGTGATGAGCAGAGTGCTTATGGCCAGCAAAGTTGGCGCACACAATGCAGCCGCTAGTGAGCAAGTTAAGAATTTCTTGTGCTCTGATTTGTGCAACAAAGAAGAGTCGCTGGCCCTTTTGGGAAAACCAAGAGCTGTCAGTGAGTCCATTCATAGAATTATTGAAGCGCAAGTCCCACACCAAATCACAGGGCCTGTTGAGGAATATGATAGAGTTCGCATCTCTGGACGCATGTTCCACAGCGAACAATATCAAAGGCCTCAAAAAACTAACTGCACAGCTGTACGACTGCGAGACAATATGCATGCTAAGATCCAGCATATTGTGTCAGTTAGCTGCAGTGACAGAAAAAGGATTTATTTTGTGTCTAACAGCTATGTTAGTTCTCTGTGTTTCGGCACAACACACATTTCATGTGTTCAGAAGTGGGTGGCACAGAATGTCGTCGAAGTGGACAGGCAGGCAGCTCCATGCCTGTGGATTGACTGGAACGAAAGGCAATTTTTTTGTAATCTTGCCAATCGTTTCCCATAAAAAGATTACCTGATTTTTGTTTGCATTTAGCTTTTTGGAAAATTTTAAAGGTGTCATGTTATACTTTTTATGATAAGTGTGAACGCACTCGGAGTTGCATGTAACTGACATGCTACACATTTAACTACTGCCTTGCTCATGCCATGCCAGCATGTCCAACATTCCCTATTATTTTAGGTTGTTCTTATAAGAATGTGGGCTCAACTCGGTTCTTATGGGGACCATTTCAAAGGCACTTGCACATTTTCCAGGCGAACCCAATGATTAAATTCACTACTACTGTTCTCAAAATAGTACTCAAGCAATCCCTTTTGCTTGTATTATTATATGGGTTTAATCGTGTAACCTTTGGTTATGTTCCTTTGGATGAATGTACTTGTATGAATAAACCTTTCGTGCTGTTCAGCCACATGGAATAAGTCACAAGCCATTTGCTTCTAATATAGTTGTGTCTGCAGCATGTCGGCAGTAGTCTCAGTTGGGATAACTGTCGGCACTACCCCACATTTAGTTGTTGCACGGAAGTAACCGCTGTACTGCACACAAGACTATTATGCTCCAACAAGATGATAATATTAATACTCGGGCGTCAATCAGGCCGTGATGGATGTAAAAAGATTGACAACAGCTGTTTGATATTAGTTCAATGTAATTATGCTAAAGCGTACGACTGAGTGCACTGTGTTGCTCAATTTCGATATGAAATATTTCACAATAATAGGATTTTCAAAAATACGAGATTAAGTAAAACTGTTCAGATTATTCTAATATCGAGGTAAACAATGTAAAGAGGCTGACATCTAAATAAGAAAAAATAATTCATTTATAAACCACAACTCACCATTTGCAAGATGACAGTTACTCATTGTAATCTATTCTAATACTGGTCCTTTAAAGTACTACTAGGCTGGTAATACAGTACCCTACAATGAGTAGGACAAAAAACCTATGGATAAAACCAATTCCTTCAAGTGCAGCAGTGTGTCACATACATCTAGTTCAATTTTTTTCTGTTCTTTCACTGTAACGATTCATAAAACCAAAAAAAACTGGCAGCATTTCTATTTAGGGCACAACTTGGACCATTTTCTTCCAATTGAATTGCTTATGGTTTTCAGCTGGGCACTGCTTCCAGTTCAAGGGCATGCTCATGAAATTCCTGTGGTCCCTGTGGGTGGCCAGTTGAGTTGGGACATGTTGGTAACTGGAATCAACTGGGACCAGTTGCTAACTGGAACCAGTTTCAACTGGGACCAATTAGTTCCCAACTGGGACCAGTTGCTAACTGGGACCACTTGCAACTGGAATCAACTGGTACCAGTTAGTTCCCAACTGGGACCAGTTGCTAACTGGAACCAGTTGCAACTGGCATCAACTGGGACCAGTTAGTTCCCAACTGGGACCAGTTGCTAACTGGAACCAGTTGCAACTGGCATCAACTGGGACCAGTTAGTTCCCAACTGGGACCAGTTGATACCAGTTAATACCAGTTGAAACCAGTTAGATTCCCAGTTACAGATTTTCACTAGGGATACAAGACCCTTAGCAACTGGTTTCCAATGGGGCCCAACAGGGGCCAGTTGGCCTCAAGTAATCCCAGTAGCAGGCAAAACCACTAGGTAAATCGACGAGGTTTGAAGTTGCCGCACCATGCCTCAATACTGCGAGCGTGCAGGGTATCGCCATCGAGGCACTCCTCGGGTCAAGAGGTCGTAGGTTCGAACTCGGCCACATCGTGAACGTGCGGCTGATGTACACCGTAAAAACTACATTGGTCAAAATTGACAATGTCCCCAATTATAGCAAAGTTGTTTTTACTTCATTCAAGTTGCGTACTGGTCATGAGACTACACGATTGGTGGAGGGAATTCTTGAAGAACTTTCTTAAAAGATTTTTGCTTTCATTTTGCTAAGAGCTGAGGACGCACCGGCTTAAAGGCATTCTAGAAGCATCTGACGGTGCAGGCACAGAGGAAGGAGTACTTCAAAATTATTTTCTACCCGTTTGGTCATGGTTTTTAGTGCGAAACGTTGGCGCACGCACAACTTTCTATTGGTAGGGGGCGGGTGAGGCGAAATTCCGTCGACGAGCCCTTCCTGAACACTGCATACAGTGCGATTGAGCTTGATCACCTGCTAGTCACATTCCATTTGGGGCCTTGTTGCCAGTATCAGAGGTCGTCGGGTGATGTTCTCTTCAGAGATGCCCGCCAGATTGATGGCCAGGGGAAAAAAAAGAAGTCACCTTTCCCCCAAAAATTTTCATTTTGCTTGCGCATATATACTACCGCACGAACGAACATACATGCAAGTATGGTTCACCCCCCCCCCCCCTTGAAAGGTTTTCTGTCTAAGCCCCTGCTAGATGCGACTTCACTAGGGTGTTAGGATGAGCGCGCCTCGCGTCGAAAAACGCACTGGAGCGCCGCCATCTTGGACAGATAACGTTGTAGTCTCGCATCTGCATCAAACAATGTCATGGTGACCTAGCACGCACGAAAACGCCTGGGCCAGTACATTCACAGTTTCATGACAGTGATCGTTTCATATTACGGCGCATAAAACCGTCAAAACAAACGCTCATTAGCCCAAGACGGCGTCGCCATGAATCGAAAATAAGATCACTGCAACATGAACTTTCCAGGTGAACCTCGGTTGAGGCAATGAAATGATTAAGGACAAAGTTCATTTTTTATAACACTGGTAAGCTACACTTTGACAACTGTGTGAGCTGCACCTTTGACAACGCATTATGTTGCACTCTGTTAAGCCGTTGACCCAAGTTTCTATGTTGCCTAATCATCTGCCCAAAACTTCGAAGGCTACAGCAGTCATATGTGCACGAGTTGCTTAGATTCCAAACGACTAGAAAGCAGGCCTGGTACTTCAGTCACCTTAGAATTTTCAGCGTTCGGTGTACTAAATTATCTGGCTTTTTCTTCTCTCGAGTCTATCCTGTTGTTGACAAACATTACACTCTGAAATGTCATATGCTACAACTGTGAGTGGAGGCATGCTCCAGTGCAACCTTCACACATTGTGATAAACCTTACTCCATGCGCAGGTGAAGGCATCGCTCTGTGCAAGATTGTACAAGCACGTCCACACTAAACTGTGAACAGGGCTCGGCACAGCCTCACCGACCCAGTGCATTAAACCGAAACGATACACATGGACACTGCGTTGTTGCTACATTTCACAGCAAAGCAAGAGCTGCATGCTCTGGTGCTGTAGCTTATGCAGCTAATGCCCTGGGACACGATTCTCGTGGTGTCCACTTAGTGGACATGTCTGCATCGGTGAAGAGTGTTCAGTTACGCAAAAAAAAAAGGTACTTTTGACCGCCACCGACTCATCGAACCTGCCAGCATATTCCCCGCCAAGAGAAAAAGGAAGTGGATGAAATGTGCAGCAACAGAACTTCTAAACTTCACAAGTCTGAAATTGCGCATGAACTTGTTGAGACATTTGAAGAACGATGCAGAGAATGTGTACCTACCTTTCAGTGTGTCAGTAGGGCGACTGCATTAAACATGATTTCAACGCTAACGTGATAAGAGTTCATGCATGGCCTCCGAGATGCGCATTCAAAAGCAGATCTCTGGAGAGCATTAGTCGCGTCAAAGTGATGTTGCGGAAGAAAGACTGGAAAACAGGCAGCGCTTTTCGCACAGCTGATCAGTGGAGGCCAAGTGGACACCGCGTGAATAGTTCCCCTGTGTGGCAGGCGGCTACGAGTAAGAGTGGAGAGGCCAGTACATACTACCCATAGGTTCCAACTATGCAAGCATTTGTGTTGGCGTTCTTTGGAAACGATAACAGCTGCAGACAAGAGGATAAAAAGTAACAAATACACATCATGGGCCTCTTCAGCATTTTATTGACCGCTGGCCAAAACAGGGCATTACAAATGACAAGCCAACCTCTGCAGGCTGCTATGGTACATGACTGGTGGCCCAGTTCGAGTAACAGCCTGGATGTAATAGACAGGCCTATAAAGGGCCCGCATCTTGGAGAGAAACACCAGTTACCAAAGTGAGATGAACACAAGAAAAAAAAAAGGGCAATGTAATGACATAAAGCGAACTGGACATGGGCTCAAGAAGCCGACGGAACCGTCGCTTAAAAAAAAAAAAAAGCACATAGATGAGCGCGCTACACAAGAGGGCAAATGTGTAAAAATAAACATGTGGTATATGACTTCTCACGAACACACTAGAAGCCTGTAGGCTTACAGGGAAATAGAAAGGGGGACGTAAAAAGTGAAAAGAACTGGGCATAAAAAGAAAAACTAATTCTCACTTTTTTTTTCAAACATTGTACTAGTAACTCATATAGATAATTTTTCCCTAAAAAAAAAAATTGCAGTGGGTGTCAACAATATGCTGTCCCGCATTTTGGTAGCCAATTGTAGGTGGGAAGCCACTGCGATACAAGCCAATGGACCCCAGCATGTGCCCCTGGCTCAATGCAGCACTAACAATGATCAATGAAATTACGATCACTCGCTTTACTTCACGGGGATGTCACCAAAGGCCAGATAGTACTACACAAGGCATCGCTATTTACGGCCCATGTTGAGGCTGCGAGAGGCTCATTCTGCCTGTCACCACCAGCAGCAACTTTGCCGACTTGTTCCATGTAAAGCTGTTGTCCCAAGGGGCACATGCTCAGGTCCATTATCTCCACTGGAGGGTGCCGGCGCGTAATTCAGGCCAATTCATGGAGCGCGGATGGGCGACCGGAAGAGGCCTGAACCGGCTGTGCCCCTCACGAAGCTTCCTCGGCATCTTCGGGCTTGGCATTGCTTGAGTTCGTGTGCCATGTCAACCTCTCCTCGTAGAATTGGATGACCACTTGGGGACACTTGACGTTGGCCAGCCGCGATGGAACCAGGTCTGCCTCATCACTGTTTTTCCTGCGATGGCACAATTCCAAACAATTTTAGGATAAAGGAATCGAGGTTGTGGTGGAATAGGTGCTGTCTGAACTCAGAGGAGTGATAGTGCCACACTGGCTAGGTACTCACCATTTTATCAAGAACATGAGCTCCCCACTGGAGTCCGTAGCACCAATGATCCGCTCTGGCTCTAGCCCCCGATCAAAGCCGCGGGGTTGCCCATCGTCCTGCATTACCAAGGAGATTTCGCTTCAGTTAGCACATCTCCAGTAACTTGGAGCACTATGTTATTTACATCAAAGCTCAATGCACCAATATTTCCCTTTGCGGTAAAACATATACCTGAGAAGTGTGTGTTGGCTGTGACGTTTATTGTTATCGGTGTGCGGCGCCGATTTGAAGTGTGTAACCATAACAGTGATAGTGATTATGAACTGAAGCACTGCAACTATGCGTGTGTTCATGCGGCGGTCTCGAGGCAAGCTCTCGAGCGATGGGTCCGCGCAGTTTATGGCAGAGAAGCATTGGAGTGCAAAGATCCGGCCACGCCCCGACTCCTAGTTCCGCCTTCGACGGTTCTGGGTTTGTTCTGGGCTGGGCATCACCCCACCTGTCGGCGGATTCAGTTGGAAGCGACGTTCTCACAGCTGGCTGCTGTTTCGGTCGCGGTGTGAGACGCTGTGCAGCGAGCTGTTTTGGTTCTATTCGTGGCAGCTGTTGCAACGCCGTTCTCAGCGAGAGTCCATGAGGGTACAGGCGTAGACTGCTGTGCTGGGATGTCTCTGGCAGTTATCCGCTAAGCCGAACAAAGTCACGGAACGACTCCTGAAGCACGAAGCGCCCCGCCTACGCACGTTGCCAAGACAGTACGGTGAGTGGAAAACTCCAACCTTAAAAGACACTAAAGTCAAATAAAATAACAATTTACGCCTTTGCCCAGATGCGTGGTGCTATAGTGCTCAGTCTATGGTTGCACGGCGGGCATGCTGGTTATTCATGTTGCTCTAGGTATAGCGCATCCAGGACGGGACAGAGAAGAAGACGCAGAACACATACACGGCGATATCTTTCAACAATGTGGTTTAATCCGAGAAACAGCAATACTTATACCCAAACATGGCACGTCACACCCACGTGCTAGAACCAGAAAATTGTGATCTACCGCAACTCATGCGACATCCAAATAATGCAATTCTTTCAATGATAATGATAATAATGGCTTGCTTATACATGTGTCCCCAAACTTAGCAATGAATTTCGCTTATATAATGAGCCTTGTCATTTGGTTAGTGCTTCTTCCGATTATGCTGGTGCGATTAAAGAGAGGTTGGCACCCGCAATCTTTACAGTGAATTGCAAGAAAACCCCCAGGCTGTGCCTTGGCCACGTTATTCTTGTGTTCGTTCAGCCTATCATTGATGCATCTACCCGTTTGGCCTATATAGCATGTATCACACGTTAATGGGATCCGGTAGATGACTCCTGTGATACATGCGACGAACCTAATCGCACACATGTGCCACAAGCACTTGCAAAACAAACTCGCCGCTACCTGCAGCAGCCGAATTGCTTTGCCGGTATGAACGGGGCGGAAGTCCGGAGGTCACTCAGCTGACTACAGATCTGATGTGGCATCACTAGAACTTTAGTTGCCTTTCCTGTAAAACCAGGTCAGTGTTGGACGTGCTCGCGATAGGTCGCGATTAGGAGAAAGAACATTTAGGTATACTAGGGAAGTCACTTAAAATATATTGTTAAACACACACGGTGCTTGCTATAGCCTTGAAATTTGATGGCAGCATACCATCAAGAGTGTCAGCTTATGCACAGTTCACACTCGCAGAACGTTGCTCAACAACTAAGAAGTAACAACTGGGACAGTGGTTAACTTACACTCATCTTGTGGGTACAAGTGTGTTCTTTTCCAAGACCATTCTTGGTTTGTTTAATCAACACGCTTCCTGTGTCGAGCTATGAACGTAGTTCATCAGCACTCGTCCTGGGCACTTGCTTTTCGTGTGTCTGTGCTTAAGTGGTGTGCTGCATGTATGGGGTTGCTTGCCCTTCTTCGTTTGACATTTTAAGTTCTTGCCAGCACATTCACGGCTTTACCCAGAAACTAAATTGTTTTTCACATGCGCTTTTGCAAAATGGGACCATGTGCAACCACGCTGCATTATTACCTCAGAAATGAGGAGTCTGACAGGTTCACACACCGATGTACCATATTTAGGAGGTCGCAATGTCTATATGAGAGTGCACTACTCAGGAAATTCAAGGACTTTCAAAGATGCCGAAAAATTCCAGGACTTTCGAGGGCTTTGAAAATGCACTTTTGAAATTCAAAGGTTTTCAAGGACCGGTACGAACCTTGGCTGTCTCTCAAAACATCTCTTGGTTTTAGGACTTCAAACTCCGAATATTATTATAACTGAAAATTCAAGGTGTTGGTTTCTCGTAGAAGGCATTGGTGTACTCGATTCTATTATGATGGGCACATCACATATGCGACATGGTACATTTACCCAGCAACAAAACACATAGAACCGACGCTTGGGTAGGCAGAGTAGGCCTAGCGTATAAAGTGTGGGCGCAAAAGGGGAAGGGGGGAGAGACACAAAAGTTGGAGGTGCAGTACTGTTTCCTTCGCTGTCTTTTGGTACGGTGGCATGCACGTCTCGCAGCCATGGATCTTTGCCCAGATGCGTGGTGCTATAGTGCCACTCTATGGTACCATTATAACAAACTACAGAAGTGTGGTGGCGAGAGCACTTCTGCAGTGCCGCAACTGTTGCACGAGAAAAGAGTGTCATGCACGATTAAAAAAAAAGCCTCTGCTGCAACAGCCACTTCTCAGAAAATTTGAGATAGCATTTGTGCAATCCGGAGATTAGGTCATAACACAGGAGTCCCCCGGAAAATTCGCGAGAGTTGACAGGCATGCCTTGGGTGCTTTAACTTTCCTTTGGCAACCCTTGCAAAGGGAACGTGTTGAGCTCACTGAACACCCATTTCAAGCAAGAAGCGCACCATTTTGGTGGCTTTAAAGTCTCGGCATGAGTGAGCTGACCATCTGTGAGTGGCAGCTTCAGCAGGGGCCCCTTTTCAGGCGCAAATACAACAGACAAGGTTTCCCTCCCTTGCAAAGGCTACCAATTTGAAATAGAGCAGCGTGTCGCTAATTCCATCACATAAGCAGTGCTATCGCTTTATGACAGTTACTGTCGAGCTGATACAGTTGAAACCATGTGAACAAAGTTTGATGCACCATGTGGGCTGGTGCAAAATACCATGGTTTGAGACAGGTCATAATACATTTTGTGACTGTGTTTGAGCCATAAATGCGTTTCTTTCATGCCTTTGCAGGCCTTACATTGCGCTGACAGTCTTTTCCCATTGCACTCGAGAAATATGCACTCTCATTACATTCGTGTTTATTTTTTTTTTCTTCCTGGTTGCAATGAAAAGTCACACATAGCATTAAAATAAAGTAAATACAGTGCTTCTGAAATGAATTAGGCAGATGCAGTAAGCAAAGCTGAGGCATGCAAGATAAGTGTCTCCTGCCTAGAGCTGCTGCTCTTGTTGGAGACTCGTGTCTGCCATTGAGTAGTCCATTTCTTCAGAAGGGTTACACAGCAGAGTAGGGTTTTGTGCGTTATCCGACTGGTATGTAGCGTTTGTCCACAACCAGCACAGCCCCCACAACATAGAACGAATGCATGGGAAACTTGCTATGTTGAAACTGTGACACAGACTGAGCAAAATGATTGATATGTGGGGTTTAACGTCCCAAAACCACCATATGATTATGAGAGACGCCATAGTGGAGGGCTCCGGGAATTCTGACCACCTGGTGTTCTTTAAGGTGCACCCAAATCTGAGCACATGGGCCTACAACATTTCCGCCTCCATCGGAAATGCAGCCGCCACAGCCGGGATGCGAACCCGCGACCTGCGGGTCAGCAGCCGAGTACCTTAGCCACTAGGCCACCGCGGCGGGGCGACTGAGCAAAATGAGCGACAATGCTCACTTGTCATTAGAGCTCAGCATTTTTAGATTAATCTGAAAAAATCAGAAACAGTTCACTTACAGTAAAAGTTTTGGCAATTCGGATTTATCCAATCAACTGCAATTTTAAAAGGGCATTCTCAGAGTTCAAAAGGCATCTTCAAGGCCGTGAATCATTCGCCAAAAGGAGCACAACTACGTCTGTGACAGCAACCTCAAAAAGTACGCTTGTGCCTATTACAACTATAGTCGACTCTTGTTAACACGAAGTTCACGGGGATTGTCGAAAACTTCCAATTAAATGAAATTCCAATTAACCACAGCAAACCGTTCGATTCCCGGCTGCGGCGGCTGCATTTCCGATGGAGGCAGAAATGTTGTAGGCCCGTGTGCTCAGATTTGGGGGCACGTTAAAGAACCCCAGGTGGTCGAAATTTCCGGAGCCCTCCACTACGGCGTCTCTCATAATCATATGGTGGTTTTGGGACGTTAAACCCCACAAATCAATCAATCAATCAACCACAGCAAACCAAAAATAAATTTACTTCAAAGCAGTTAACGAAAAAATCGGCAATTGCAGTTTGCTTTTGACTGCTAAATCTTGCAGCAGAAAGCAAGTCTTGCAGTCTGTACGTATATGTGCCTGAAAGCTTCCTCTGCGTTGCTCTCAGCAGCAAAAAACCGGTGCGCGAGGCCAAGGCCCGCGGCTACATCAGCAGCTCGCGGTTGTGGCTCACTTGCAACATCGTTGTCATCCACTTCTGTCTTGTGACTATCCTTACTATCTTAACGATCTCAGCGCCCGTCAACGCACCGCACGTTTCTACGGCACTGTCAGTAGCAACGCATTCTTCGAACGGGACGTCACCGATAGCTGGCAGGAGACTGTCAACAGCTATCTCACTTGTGTCTGCTTCCCCTGCTGTACGAAATGAATCATTTGCAGCACTTGCAACTAAACCGCATGTTCTAAAGCGGTTCGCGATGGTCTCGTCCTTTACGCGACCTCAAGCATATGTACAGCACATAGAAGGCTCACCTCATATTTTGTTGAATTGTCCATACACAACAGCATTCGCTTTATGTTTCCAATAAAGTACTTTCATGCTCTTTATAATCCCCTGGTCCATAGGTTACAACACTGATGTGTTCGCTGACAGGTAAGTGACATAAATAGCACGTGTGCACTACACTGGTCCACAAGCAGCAACATTTTGTGTTTCGCTAACGCCAACTTGCGATCCAATTTCATCAGCCAATCCTTGAGTATGTCTGCGGTCATACAAGCTTTCCTGTTAGACGCATAGTTCACAGGCAACATTTTTCACAGCCTTGAGAAATAGAGGCGTAGTGGCTTTGCCGATTAGAAGCAGGCAAAGAAGCCCGTCACGTTGGCCGCCATCAGCATTGACACTCACTCTTGACTCCGCTTACCTCCAGCGCAGTAACAGTCTTTAAAGGTCAGTGCCTTCTCTGGAAACATTCTGTAAAAAAGTGCCATCTCATCGGCATTGAAGATATCTTGTCGCTGATATTCGTCCAAGTATTTGCAAAGCTTATTTTCTCTCCACATAGCACATGCTGCTGCGTTGACGGCACCCCTTTATCCACTCACGCTTTCAAACACCATATCATGGCGTTTGACGACGAAGTGAAATTCTCGATGCCTAGAATGGTCGCAAGCAATGAGCCTTTCGCTGCAATGATCTTTCCGCTGAGCGGAAGTCGGCTGCTTCGCGCCTCCCAGTCCAGACGAGCAACACTTGCTCCAAATCCGGGTGGGCGCCAGTGCGCATCCTCTTGCGAAACAACTTAAACTGGCCATTTTCAAAAACGTCCAGCAACGAGTGCTCGCTTTTGAGAATGTTTGACAGGGTATTCGGATTGATGCTACACTACCGGGCAATATCTTGCTTGGCAATGCCTCCTACTCCCACTTTTTAAAAAATCCCTACTTTTGTCGCCAAGTCTAGCGTTCGATAGGACCCGTGAGTTCCCATAGTCGTGACTGCACCTGAAATACACGTAGAGCTCCGTTGCACGTGGAAAAGCTGTCCGCTCAACGAGACAAATGGTTAGGCCCAGCGCTTGCTCACTGCCATTGGTACTGCACAGGTCACTCACAGAATTGCCTCGCCGCTTTGTGGTCTGAGACGAAGCAGCTGCGATGCCAACGGCGCCGGTAAGCTGCAGGAAGCATAGGACTGCGGCGCTTTGGTCAGCTGCGATGCCCTTGAGCGCCGGCCGCACAGACATAGTTCTTTTGCACTCTAATGCTAGCAAATTTGTCAAATATTATTACAATTTTCTCCGGGAATTTGATTGAAAATTCGAATTACCTGAAATTTCAGGCTTCTACTTTCAAATTAACGAGCATTTCTTTCCACTGAATTGCATGCAAAATGACGAGACCTCCATTCCACTTCCAATTAGGCGATTTCGAATTATCTGGAGTCGACTGTAGCTTTAAAGGACCAGTCAACAACTCTGAGGTGAAAAAGTTATCAAGAGAAATATGTGCACTTTTGCTTTCTGAACATGCTGTTGCAAGGATTTAGCGAATTTGTGATTTATTAAGGAAGTTACAGGGGTTAGAACATCGATTTCAGCTGGTTTCAAATTTTTGCACGGCCTCGTCACCCCTCTCCTTCGCAGGAAGGGGAAGGAATAGCCCGGTGTCGTGACTGGTTTAGACCAATCGACGAGCTGTGTGCTATGTGTCAAGTCGCGACCTTGCGTCTCTGCATGTGAAAGGAGGATTGGCCAGGCGCAAGAAAGCAGCGCGGGAATTGTTTTTCCAAATCGAGGCTGTGCACAGCGCTACAACATTCAGAAAACGTGATCCCTGCGGTCCACTCTGCAGACTGCTAAGCTTTTTTTTTTTTTTTTTTGGGGGGGGGGGGGGGGGGTGTAAAAAAATCAGAGCGTGTTGAGTGGCCCTTTAAGGTTGCAATACGAACAAACATAGGTGTTTCGTAATGAAGTATTTGGGCTTGTGTGCAATATATGCTTGTGCGGTCAAGCCTTCCAGACATTGAACCTCAAGAGGACACATTGGCAACAGCAGTAGCAGTATACAAAAACAGCCTTATTAACAGGATAAATAAACCTCAAGAAATGAAAAAATAGAGAAAAAGAATTATCAACTACAGAGAAAAACAATCTCATTGGAAATGACTACCAATAGGACTACATTGCAATAACTTATAATGCAAAATTAAATGCTGAATTTTAGAGAATTGGGGATTTACGTGAAATAAGCTCCGATAACACCAAATTTTTTTCAAAATACCAAACAGCAAGAAGGAGAGGGAAAAAAAGGTTTCAAGAGTTGTAACCTCCGAAAACATGGAGCCTTACTCATCCTGCAGCTTGACCCGCCGCTTTCACAGCCTATCAATAAAGTGCCACCATTTCCTCATTCATGCTTCTGCTGGCGCATAGCGTGCGTTCACGCTTGGCATCAAAGGGAGCGAAAACGACAAAACTTATTGGAAATTAATTTGCTTCGCCACCGAAGAGACTGGGAAAATGCACTGCGATGTCAACACGAAAAAGATCAGTCCTGGAGAATTCACACTGGAGAAGAATTCAAGTGAAAATGCCGGAGTGGCCGCAAAACCACGTTTGCGCCCATAGAAAATGTTCACATTCGTTCTATCCCCACCGCCGTTTTCACCACTTGAGAACTCATTCCATTTCGCCCGTTTCCTGAGCATTGAAAAGCATTAAAATCTGTACAGAATTCTACTTATGCATGCAGAGCACTGAAAAGAAACAGTTCACACTTTTACTATAAAAGTTCTTTCGAGAAATACGCTAGATGAAACAACATGAGCGGACGCATTCAGCCAGCAGTGCAAACGCCAGATGCGTTCAGGCATACTGACACGCTGCTGCTACTTCTCGTGTTCGCAGCAATCGTAATCTAAAACCAGGCTCCCGATGAACGAGTCCTTGTCAAGGTCGCGAGCTCTCTGGTTTTGCGCGGGTAGTTTGCCATTGCGTCGGTGGGAGCCGCCGCCGTTGCCTTTACTACCATGTTGAATTAGCAGCTGGTTGTTTACATCTCGTGGTTTAAGGGCTAGAGCAGCTGATGCAGCCAAAGCTCTGAAGCAAAAAGGCAATCTGTTATCGCATGGGGAAAAAAAAAATTGCCTCTGACCGATTTTTTTCGCATCGAACTCGCAGCGTGGTTTTCAGGCCACTTAGACGGCGAAGTGAGAGGAATTCCAGTGAGTTTTGCCATGTTCACTCCCTTCGAGGCCAAGTGGGAACAGGCTTTCCTACCACAGATTAGCCACGTTGCCCCGTTCGCATGCAGCGGTCAATCACGCGTTAGTATCATCCGCGGTGGCTGGGGAAACTGTTCACGTAACACCAGATCACTGCGTATTTTATATAATGTAGTCCATCCAAAGCAACCTTAAAGTTACCATCGTTACAAAATTCGCATCATCAAGATTTTACTGAATTGTGGTGGACCCATAACTATCATGCTCGCTGAACCCATTATCATCATGCTCGGAGGTGCTTTCACACTTCCGCAGACTTCTCGCGTTGGCTTTGCACTTGTGTCTTTGCACTGGTGGTGTGAATGTGCAGCACGTGCTTTCTTTCATGTTTCAATCGGTTGGTGCCAAAGGAATGAACTTCAGTAGTCTTCAATCATTGAACTCTCTAGCATCTACTTCTCTATATCAAAGAGATTGTGGCTGCATGTGCTCGTGCATGCAAGTTTAGAAGGAGGTGAAGCAGGGGTGCCTCTGAGAGTGACAGGATGGGGCCTCGACTTTTGCAAGGTGTACGGCTATCTATGGCTGTGGCGGCCTGACACTGTGCCAACTGGGTTACAACACCACCTAGGGAATGGCATCGCTTGGTGATGTTTACGGTCTGACATGACAGCCATTCAAATAGATGGTGGGAGCATAATAAACAAAACCTTTACATCGCTAATATTAAATAACCCGAGTGAAATAACAAACATTGTGAAGCACGAACTAAACTAACTCCAACATTGGTTGTTTGCTTAGCCTACACTGACGCACCAAGGAAAGCAGGTAAGGCAATCTTGAAGAACTATTTATGAAGATTATGTTGAAGAAATTAAAAAGGTTTTCGTGATATTAGGAAGGCAACAAAAAAATTTGCTGCAGGTCTCACCAGCTGACGAAGTGCTCAAGTGTCAATGATTTGCCATGTTCCAATGTTCCTTTTACTTGCCAATGTTCCAAAATTGGAACATACGAAACCTAATTTTTTATTTCCTCTCCAATATATCGCATATTAAAATTTTATGTTTACGCATACTCACTGATGCTTGGGAAAAACGTAGCAGTTTTAATTTCTATTATGAACCTACAGAGAATCATTCGATAAAATTTTAAAAAACAGGCATATTTTGCGCTCCTTGACCACCAGATGTTTGTTGCATTATTCCCAGGAAAAAGTAATGTTGCAGTGAGCAAAGCAGAACTAAAATATCGGCAAATAGTTCGGGATTACGCGGCAATACAATAAAAAAATAACAAAGACAATCTAGTTTTCAGCTTGAGAGTTTTGTGCGGATGTTCCTTTTTTGGAACATTGGCGTTTCACAGTGTCAAACGCAGCGTAGACGCGCGCGAGCGTTTCGCCTCGTTCTGTCTTTTTTTGCCTTGTCGATGGCGCCCGCCGGGCGGCGCTTGGCAGAAACTTGAACATAAGCTTTCGTGGGCGTCATTTTGAGTTTGCCAGACACGTGAAAAGAGCAGCATTGAACTACAATGCCTAGCTGCATCAATCCCTGTGAATGTAAGTAGAAAACTACCTTGCGGCTGGTTTTATTTTTGTAGTACTGTGCTTTACACCGCAATAACTTTCGTTGTAGGTCATGGCACAACGCTTCCTCACATTGGAAGCAGCAATTGACCTTTTGTTCAGCCTTCCCGATGACGAACGCGAAGGTGCGTCTGTATGCCAATTGCCGCCTGTTGAAGATGACAATATTACTGACGAGGAGCAGGTGAACGAAAACGACTTTTCTGAAGCTGTTCCCGAGGATGTTTGTAGGCACGTTGAAGTTATGCAGTGCAGCGATCAAGACGTTGATTCGCCTTCTGCATGTTCGAGTCCTGAGCCACGACGAAAGAAACCAGCGGGGCGGCAATTCACTGCTGGAAAAGGACGCAAAGCTTCAACGAACGCTCGGAAAACAAATACTCTAAAGCACTCCCATACACCAGTATGGGGTGACCATGCCACGTTTGACAAAACACTTCCCAGCGAGAGTCCTCCGTTGTTGCTAGAGGCATGTCCTGATCTTGCAAACATGAGCCCATTTATGCTGTTCAGCAAATTTATTTCTCCGGAGTATCTTGGTTCACTGGCTGAACTGCAAGATATGCACTCCAAAAAAGGGAGGAGGTGGACGTCACAGGAGCGGACATAGGTCAGTTTTTCGGCCTCTTACTTTTCAGCGGGTACCACTCCGTTCCGTCTGAGGACTCGTATTGGAGCACTGTAGAAGATCTTTGTGTGCCTATAGTCGCGACAGTGATGGCCTGCAACAGGTTGCGGCAGCTGAAAAGGTTCTTTCATGTTGTTGACAACACTCAGTTGAAAGCAGGCGAGAAAATGGGCAAACTTCAGCCGTTTTACGACGAAATCACCAAATGTTTCCGCCAGTTTGGAGTGTTCAATGAAAGCCTCAGCATCGACGAGTCAATGGTGCCCTATTATGGCCGCCACTTGTGCAAAATGTTCATTCGTGGTAAACCCATTCGATTTGGGTACAAAATATGGATGATGTGCTCTTCGAATGGGTACCCCTATGCGATGGAAATATATTGTGAAAGGAACGAAAAGGACAACAAGATACCTCTCGGGATCAGGGTTGTTAGCAATATGGTATCGGTCCTGGAAGCGCCTGAACATCACGAAGTCTACTTTGACAACTTCACTTCGCACGGCCTCTTGACGAAACTGGCTGACCAGGGGATTCTAGCGACAGGGACTGTGTGAGATACAAGAACCGGTGGTTGTCCACTGAAGAGCTTGAAAAACATCGAAAAGGAAGAAATAGAATCTTTCCACTACAAGTGTGACGGGGCAGTCTGCGCATGCAGGTGGAAAGACAATGCAGTCGTCACAGTTTCTTCTAACCACCTCAGCCATGAGCCTGTTGGAAGTGCGAAACGCTCCTCACGACGCTCAAACAAAAAGGTGGAGATTGCTCAACCTAATTGATCAGAAAATACAACGAGGGCAGGGGCGGAGTAGATGTGATGGACCGCCTCCTCGGAAGCTATCGACCGAGACTGAGGAGCAAGAAATGGTGCTGGAACCTTTCCAGCAATGGTTTGAACATGGCTGTCGTCGCAGGATGGCTCCTCCATTGCGAGCTTCACAAGGGTAGTGATGCCGCCATGACGCACATCGCCTTTCGGCAAGACGTCACCATGTCCTTGCTGCAGCTCAAGCAGAAACTCAATGTAAGACCTGGACCCTGGGTTCATCCGAGACATGAGGACAGAAAAACTGATGGCCACTACATCATCTCAACGACTCAGGAAAGGTGCGCGGAATGCAAGAAGAATACAAGAAATCAGTGCCAGCAGTGCAAAAAGCGGCTGCACAAGAAAGGCTTTGCCGCTTACCATGGTTTGTGATTTGCTCACTGTAGTACACCAGTAGTATGAAAGAAGAAATTTTCATAAAGTGTTATAAATATTTATACTTTTCAGAGACATCGTATGATGCTAAATATTATTCTTCAGTTATCCTGAATAAGGAAACCCGACTGAAAAGTCAATAAAAGTTGTTCCAGAGAAAATGTGTTTTCTATATGGGAAATGCCAATGTTCCAAAAATGGAACATGCGAAAAAACATGCTCAGTCATTGTGAATGTGGCTGTATTTTTGATCATAGTTAATTTAGAAGGCCAATGCAAATTATCAACATAAATTTTAGTTTTTTTCCTGCTGCTTCATAGTGCTGCATTTAAAAGGTTAAAGCCATGCCATTTTGAAATAGCCCAAAATGAATGCAAAAAAAAAAATTTTTTTTTTTAAAGAAGCCCACGAAGGTGGAAGTTGGCTGAATGCTGTGCTCCCAAGCGTGCACAGAAATTTCGAGTGAATTTTTGCCTGTTGTGGTGCCTTTTGCAGTTCTTGTCGCAAGGCTAAAGCGAAGTTTAGCTACTATTTTGACCAAGATTCTCGTTTATAATTGAACAACAGATGCTTGAGGGCTTAAACATGTACACTATTCATGGTTTTAAAACTAATTTGTCAACCACCCTTTTCCCATTAAGAGCTTTGCCTGCCTCCGACTACAATGCAACGCAGCCGCAGTGGCGCACAGTTGCGCACTACTGGACAAGTTTTTTCGGGTAAACAAACCAAATCGTGCACTATCTGCAAAAGCAAACTTTGTGCACTTGACCTCAGAATGTTAGTTTTGAACCAGAGCAGAAAGAAGGTGGCAAAAGGGTCAAGACTATCATCTTAGAAAACAGATATGATGTGAAATATCCCTTGCGTCCCACTGAACCCTATGATGAGATATGACACACCTCTGGTGGCTGCCGTAACTCGGAGGCAGTCTTTGGTTTCTTCTTCTTGGGCTCGTCAGCAGCACCGTTGGCCTTGGCTCCAGTTGAACGCTTCTTCTCCTCACGTTTCTTGCGGTTGTCCTCAAATTCTTGGATCAGCTCAGGACAATCCAAATTAGAGTGTGGTTCCCAGGTGTTTTCTGAGCTGGTTGTGCAGAGAGGAAACGAGGCAGAAAATGAGAAAATAGCTTCACAACTTGAGTAGCTTATGCCATCACAGTCTACAATCTCAAATGCGGCAGCGCTATGAGCCATGGGCATCCAAAAAATCAAGAAACCATTCCTTCACCTTTCCGGGCCTTTCAATAATCTTGAGTGTTTGCTGTGACATCAGCATGCTTGTCTGTTCATGAGAGCCACTGCTAAACTAACGAATAGAGCATAGCAAGGGCTTCTTTTTGATCATCAAATATGTTCAACTGCGCTATTACAATAACATTTCATGTCTATGCGGTTGTTGGAGACTCGCGCACATCTGCAACAATTTCAAGCTCTGGGTAGTTTAGGGGCCCTTTTAGGGTAGATACATGTTTCGATAGCCCCATTTCAGATGTTTTTAAGGTCTTTTAAAGTAGCGACATAAGCAGAAAGCTTGCTATAACATTGGTTTCAAAACAATACAGACAGCACTACGCATTAGGAGTACAAAAGATGGATTAGAAATGTTGTCTTGGTACACTACGTTTGTATCATAACTGAAACTTAACAGCGGTAATGCACTAGCTAGGACAACTTTTGAATTAGGCTAGTCCTTTCAACTCCGTTTTACTTTTGTTTACAGTCGCTAAGAAACTTTATAACGCCACTTCTGCTTATCGAAGTACTGATCTATTGAAGCAGCAAAATCGCTATCACTGCTTCAGATTTCACCCCCTACCACCGACATCTCCCATCCTCACAATTAGATCGTTGAACACATTTCTGACTGCTAAGGATCATAGAGCTTCACCTGTTTTTGAACTCTGATACACATGGAACCAAATATGAAATGGGATGCATGCTAGTACACCAACAACTTGTCAAATAACATAGCACATAGTAACTTGGTATCCCTGGCGCATAACATGTCAGACTATAGTTTTTACCCGTGTTTACCTTCAAAGAATCGGAACATAAAATTAGGCTGTCCTGTCAATGATGCCAAGTGATCACTCTTCACAAGGTCAGTCATGTTTGTGCACTCAGTTACTATCACAGACAACACAAACTAGTCCCCTCAAGCATCTTTAACAATGACTTATTCCATACTTGCAGCACGTAGAAAAGTTTTTAGAAAAAAAAAACACACGAATTTCTGCTAGTTTTCAATTGAATTGTCACTTAGGAATACAGTGCTTAGCATGGTTTATTGATTTGTTCTAGGAGGTCTGAAAGTGTGAGTATTACAGAATTCCGCAGAGAAACTGGTGAAAGATTATTTCTAATATCCTCCTGAGTGAGCCACCAGAAGGTTACCCCATGAAGTTTATCTTATAGAGCAAATGGGTTAAAAGGTTCACCTGCTATGTGGCAATGGTATTGTGAGCATCATCTGTTTGTTGGCGTAACAGCTTAAAGGGACAGTCTACCGTTCTTCATTGCTCTCCTGTTAGACGTCACAATAAAAAGAGGTCCATGTGAAGTGTCTAACCTTGCAGTCGTTTCTCTGGAAAGTGTGTAGAAATTTTTTAAAGAGAATTTTTCTGTCCACGTTAGGTCTTTTTCCATTGGTGGTATAAATGCCCACAACTCTAGACTGAGCCGGAGAAAGTTTGAAACTGAAATTGTGTGCGGTTTTCGCAGGTTTTATCAAGTTTAATTATTAATAAAACAAATACCTCAGTGGTCATTTTAGACACACACACTTGTAGCGTACTCGCCCCACGGAGGCGCAAAAAGAAGGCACCTACACTCCTTGAAGTTTGGGACAAGACTAGTTTATTTTCCAAGAAAAACGGGCTTCAAAAGCGACAACCAAAAGGGGCGTGGCTGCGTATCTCCCGTGGCCCTCCGGAGATAACGTGAGGCATGTTGGCGGCGTCTGCGCCTTGCACCTCTGCATACGAATTGGTATGCGCACACAAATAAAATTATCGCGATCACCGGTATCATCGCCCGCTGTGGTCGCGTGTCTCCGCCTTTCGCAGGCAGGCATGCAAGCAAGTGAACACATCGCCGGCAGTGCCATCAGGCGCCTACTTGAACGCATGAGAGAGAGAAAAAAAATTAGTCTGTGAACAGACTAATTAGCACTGCAAACTGCTCCTGGCTGCTCTCAACACAGCAAAAGCACTCTCGCTCTACCAATGAATGAAAGTGCTCCTGCACCTTTTCCAGCACTGAAACACGCTGGCTCTGAAGAGAGCACTTTAAGCGTGCCCCTGCTCTCTCAATGGAATTCGCCATAAGGCACCGCAATGAACTATAAGCGCAATGAAAAACAAAAATGAAGATCTGAGTTATATACATAATTGGACGGTTGTGGGACACCAAAACCCACCAAGCTCATAACCAGAGCATTCCTTAGCAGCCAAAAGTTTACCTTCAAGTGGTTAAGCAGCGCATACTTTTTAAAGCTTGTTTTTCGCCAGCTGATGAGGATGGCTGGTACTCCTCAAGCGAGTTCAGTCCCTGTCAGGGGAACACTAAAGAGCAAAACATTTTTTTGAATATTGGTGAAGTAAAATTTCACAATCCCAACAACACCATTCTTACCGCGACATGACGTTTCGTAAGTGAGGAAACTGGGGAAAAGAAAATGCGGGTGGCAATGCTACCTTGAGATTCGCGACACCACCACAAATCATGACGTCAGATTCTAAAGCCGCCTGCTGGGTCCTACGTAGTCATCTGTGGGTGCCACAGAACTAGCATACAAGGTTTCAAAAATTTTCATGGGGCCAACGTGGCGAAAAAAGAAAAAAAAATTCATGTTGAAATTCCTGATGTCGCGCGCGGAAATTTTGGAATGCAATTTTGGAATGAAACTTTAACTTTGATTTTTTCTTTAATAATGAACCTACGATAGTGAAACATGTGAGTGCAGTTTGTCAATCTGAGACAAGCTATTTCTTGTAAGAGTTGCTCTAAGGCCGGCTGCTGTGTTGTAGTAGCCAGGATCAACACCAGCCTGCCGCAAGTTATCAAGCGTGCCACTATTTTCATTGCTTAACTGATGTGTACAATCTGATAGTCCAAACAAAACAGTGCGCGGGCCTGCATGGACATCTTTAGGGGCACACTGCCAAAGCACCCCATCAGTGTCTTGGGTTTTTCTGCAAAACGTTTGGTCAAAATATATCATCTATACACACAATTCTCTTTGTTCACGGCGTCTTTGTGAAAGCCTCCCCCGGACTTACATTGCCCTGCGTCCGGAGTTTACAGTCAGCTGCGGGCACACCAACTATTCACACTTTGCGTCTCAGTGTTTGTCTATGAACTTAACCATGTCTTGTATTCTGTAAGACAGCAATCAGACACTTAATTGACATTAAAATAGCCATGATTGCCATATTGTAATCCTTGTAGGCTTTAGCATACATCCCCATAAACTAATCTAAATGTATCCTGCAAATTTGAGCAGAAAGATAACTTTGCTTCAATGATTAAAATTTAAGTTTTGTTTTCTCAAAATATCAAATTCATTTTCAAGGAGAGTTGTAAAAACCAAAACCAGACAACATTTATGCTGCAGTGCAATTCTAAAAAGGAAAGTTTGCTTTTATGAAAAAAAAAAAGGAAAACGAAACTATTGTCATGGAGAGACACAATTTTTTTTAATTAAGTGTTTTCTAAAAGTAATTGAGAAGTTAATAGCTGCATGTATGATCAGTCTCCAGAACACACAGCCGATCCTGGATATATCGAACTCGAAGAAGATCGCGAAACAGTTCGATATATCGAGAATTCGAAATACAGGATATGCATACTTAAGACCTAAATTGAAGAATTTCAGGCCTCTGAAATCGTTACAAGAGCTAAGATAACTATTTGCTCAAAAACAAGGTGTGAACTGCAAGTTACCACACTTTATTTAGTCTGTAAACTTGTCTTGCTTCTTGCGCCCTGTCAAGTTCCAGTAATCCTTAATATCATTGAAACTTTTCAATAAGAGAACTTGGCGCCTTCGGCCACAACGTTGGTTGACGCAGAACGCTGATGCAAGCTTTACAGCGCGGCAAAAGCTTGGTTAGCGGCAGCAGCGAGGGCGTTTGCATATTCATCATACATGCACTTCCGCGGCACCGGCAGCCAAAATCTCAGCATCAATGCATTCAGAAACTGCAATATCATCTATACCGATGAAGTCGTTACTGTTCGAGATGATGGCTGAAAAATGCTGATAAGTCGCAGAATTCACTGAGGCACCGTACGCCGTTGTTAGCGGTCATGACGCACCCGAAGTTATCACCTGGCCCACAAGGAACGTTTACAACACAGTGTTTCACTTGACGTCGCCCCAAGCGCCAGTCATAATTCTGATCGCTACGTGCGGGTCAACATTCAGTTAAACCCCCGAATGAGGATTTTTCAGGAACGGGACGCGAAGTGCATAAGACGCAACGCCGAGTTTTCACCATCGACATGTTGGCGATATCGATGTCACTATGGCTTTGTAGCTGGCAGCCCATGCTTTTAGCGACTTTGATGCAAAAAGATGAAAAAAAAAAAAAGCATAGCCTCCGAGACACGTAGCACAAAGGAAGCACATATCGAAGGCCATGCTTTTCAGGCTTGCTTGCCATTGTTCGCTAACAACAAGGAAGGGAATGCGAATCACATGCGAACATTGCACTGAGATCGCCGAGTCACTTCCCATTCTCATTTCGGTGCCCTCGGCAATCTGTCTTTTGGAAAACAGTACGTCCGTGCGCTAAGACCTACAGATCACGCATCAAACGTACAGATGTAGCAAGTGCCGCGCAACGAATTGGATCAGCGCGATGGAACACCCGTTTTTTTTTTTTTTTCGTCACCTGCATGCAAAAAAGGGTCGGAACTTGTTAGAACGCGGCCTAAAATTGATGAATATTTGCTGGGAAAAATGCACTCCCTGGGCTTCGGGGCAGCGTTCGATATAACGTATGTTCTGCCGTGTGGGAGTTCAATATACGGGTGCACCGGTCCCATACTTTTGCATGGGAAGTTCAAAGGAATTTTTCAACTGTTCGATATAGCCAATAATTCTATATATCTGGGATCGACTGCATAGGTACCCTAAAGAAGATTTTTGCCACCATGATTTTGTTAGTCGAATTGACAGATTGAGTGCTGAAATGGGTAGATGCCTTATTTCAGGCCGAAACGAACAGGAAATAATGAATCTAATGAGCATTTGTTAACTGCCACATCTAGCAGCTTGTCGGGAACACTGGAGGAGGTGACGTTCAATGCCTTTGGAAACAGGAGTGCCAACCATGCCGGCCATTGACTGCGTCTTTCAAACTGCCCTGCTACAGCTATGGTTCATAGTGTAGGACACATCTCAGCGTCTTAGTGGAAAAGGAAGTGGGATGTAAAGGAGCAGTGGAAGAAGGGAAGTTGCAAGACAAGAAAGCGCAAGACTTGTTTGAAGTCACATCCATCAATGTACAGCTCCTAGTGTGTACACAAACCTCCGCAAACACAACTGACAACTGGGTCTACTGAGCAGAATTTCAATGTTTTCGTCACGTTCTCCTGTTCTTGTTCAGTATGAATATAATCAATCTTGTTTTTATTAGAGGGGTTATGCGTTTCTGAAATACAGCTAGAAATGTTAGCATTAATCATGACAAAAGCAATGCCACATGTTTTGGTGCATTAAAACTACATGATGTCGTATTAGGCAGATCGGAAGCAAAAGCACGAGTTTGAACAAGGAGCAAATTGCTTAAATAATGCTGCCCTTCATTTTAATGCACATCTTCAACAAGGCTTCTTAAAGCAAGTTTTGTGCAGCCAGCCAAACAGAAAGCAAACTCAATTACTTCAAACCAGACTGCATACAGCATAGAATGAATACTGCTAGCATAAGTACTAACAGCTTAGAGCCATTGTGTATATTTTATTATAAATAGCTACAAAAAATGGGCAAAAACGAAACCAGAGCCATTACTTTGGGTGAACAATCAAATGGGTATATAAGGTACCTTTCTCTTTACACAACAGACCCTCCAGACAGAAGCATTCAACCCATCCACCACCTCTTCATAGAAAGATTTTATTACTGCATTTAATTTGTTGTGTTACTCAATGAACACACGATTTTTATATTTGCCCCAAATGTTTTGTAGATGATGCTTTCGATACATGTGCAATTAAAATGCTAAACGACTACTAGCCAACTGTTATTGAATTAAGGAGCTACACATCTTTTAGAAGTGGGATCCCAAGTTTTGTCAATGACTTGCCCAAAGTGAATTAAACAGACCACGGATCTTGCCAGCCATAAAGCCACACTTTGCATGGCGATCATGATTTCACATATCAAACAATCTGCAAAGGCACACAAAAAGTATGCACGCCCCAATTTGTTTCCACAAGGTATCAGTGGAATTTTACATGTGCAGCCGCGCATAGAGAAAAGCACACAAGGAAGAAACGATTGGTGGACATGACAACTGGAGAATGCGGTTGCGGTTGCCCTGCCGAAAAATTTCTTCCTTTCATTGCTTATCTCCGTGCACAGCTTCCCACATTAAGTTTAGAAGGACATAGTGCCTGGACTGTAAACACAATTATTTTGCATCAGTGCCAACCTTCATTCACAAAGTTCTTGAACTCCCTGCTCCTTGTTCAGGGATATATATATATATATATATGTTCTTCACAATACAATCTTATTCAGTTGAAGATGGGAAAATTTCACAGAACCATGTTACCCATAGAAACTGACTTATTATAAAATGCATGGTAAATGGGTCGAACAGTGTATAAGTAGTAGACCTGAACAATTTCGGGATAACATGGAACTTGCAGTGGTGGCTTAATGGTCTTGAACTCAAGACTACGGTGAAACGAAACATGTGGCTTGTGTTGACCACCGTCAAAGGTTCACCTCACAGTTCGTACAAGAACTTTTTGTATGTTGCACGTGACACACTGAGCAGCTCACGACACGTGCCATTTCGCCCTCCTGGAAATGCGGTCGCCGGGAGTCGAACCTCGGGCGTAGCAACACAATCCACGTGCTGAGCTACCACGGCGGGTGGCAGCGAAACTAGACTACCGCGACATACACTCTGGACTCGCTGCATGCACGCAAAGTCGAACTGATTGGCCAGCAGCTTACTCTGGGTAGCCTTTCCACTTGAGGAAGTATTCCACGCGTCCGTTGCGGACTCTCTTGTCCAGGATCTTCTCGACCGTGAATTCCTCGGAGCCGGAGGAGTTTCCATCGGGTGATTTGCGTTTCGCCGACATTGTGCTGCAGAAGGAACGCAGTGTGTTTCAACAAAACGAGTCACAAAACAAGTCCACAGAAGCAAGCGTGAACACACGCGCGGGAAAAGGAAGAAACGGTCACACCAAGTCGCGCCCCTGCGAAGGCACTTGCTCTGCTAAATTGCTTTCATCCTTAACAAGGGAAAGCGAAGTTCGGGTGAACCGCTGCTATCACACAAGCAACTTCGCTGCTGCAGTTCCCCGCCGAAGACGGCCACGGAGAATAAAGCGAAAACACGTTTAGGCCGCACTAACATTTGAAAGGGAGCACGCTAACAAGGATACAACGCCGATACGCGTGCATTACGCCGCGTTAAAGGATCGCAGTTTACACGCTTACACAACGGTCAAGCAACTGAAACCCTTGCTTGCACAATGGATTCGTGAACCAACGGTCCAGGTCGAAAGACGCCGTCGACTACACACATTAGGCTTAACTCTGCAGACGTAAAGCAGCATCGGAATACGAACCACTGCGAGCAACCCGAACAAAGCGGAGACAGCTCGAGCAGCCGGGCGAATCGTGAGTGGATCGCGTCGAAGTATTTGCGCAACGAACAGCGAGTATGCAGGGCGCACAATTCGTAACAACGTGACCGCCATGTTAACAAACGTTCTTTAAAAACTGTCACCAACTGAACCGCGAGAGAAAGAAAATTGACCGGGGGCGGCCGACAAACAGAGATGATAGCTTTCGTAACAATGCACGGGTCAATAACGCCACTTCACGCGCAGCGAAGTTCGTTACTCTCATTTACCTGTAACGGTGAAGAACTCGGTCGAAAACTACAGGCGGCGGGAAAACGTTCGATGGCATACAAACAACGCTTAGCATGGAATACAAGAACCGCAGTAAATGCAGCAAATGATTAGAACATGTACTTTAATATTTGTGATCAAAACTTTTTCATTATAATAGAAAATAATAATTTATTTTATACATTATTTTTGTTGTAATTTTAAAACGAAACATAATTTTTATGGTTAAAAGTATTACTGATGACGTTTGCTCATATTATGCGCTCATTCGCCAGTCCCCGCAGTCGTGGCATTCTGACCGGGCGCTGGCGGTAATCGGCAGCGTTGTACTGTAGCTCTCGCAAGTTCTGAACCGGCAAGCGGAGATGGGTGCTCAAGATGTGAGTACTAACGATTTTGGTGTGGTCCGTGTATTGGCGATTCCATTTATTTGAGAACTCCGGCCGTTTTTAGCTCTCAAGCCTTCGATTTTGTGGCATCTGAATTGAGGCGTAGTAGGTGTTGCCATGCCTACCTTCCCCATGCCGGCTGCCGTTTTGCGCCGAGATTCGCAAATCTGTTCGTTCTCGCTGGGAGAACTGCAACTTCTCAGTTTCTGTGTCGTGTAGGTAAACCATCCGACGCAGGGCAAGCAAATGTAAAATCGCACTGACACTGCGTTCGCTTGAAAGTGCCCACGCCGGTAAGCTAAGCCTACTTCAACAGTACAACATGGCGGGTGTTCAATTTCCTTGAAAACTGATTTCCGAAGCCCTGCCGTACCCGTTGCCTGTGGGTTACAAGGCAAATGTGTGCGGGAATTAGCCCAACTGTGTGATTAACTAGCGGTCATGGTTTGGTTCCATGTGTTTCAGTAATATTGACTGTTTGGTCATCCTTTCTTTGTTTGGAGTAGGCTTAAAGCCGGTGCGGGTGCTGGAAGACGCGCACACGACCGATGCCGCCGGTGGGCCGACAAGTACGCCACGTCAGCCATTTTGGGCGCTTGCTTGTCGCATTCGTCCGCCCCCAAATGATTTTCGTTTGCATCGAATTACTCGCGAATGAAGTTTGAATGTTCTGGCCGACGAATACCGGTCCGTAGCCTCCGCGTCCGTTGCTTACTCAATCGCGGCGGCTTTTGATGCCGGTTCCATTTTACAGATTTCGCTTTGTTCTCTTTTCAGAACGAGAGTGAACCGGAACAGTTCCGCAAGCTGTTCATTGGCGGCCTCGACTACAAGACCACGGAGGAGAGCCTTAAAGGCCACTTCGAACAATGGGGCGAAGTCGTGGACTGCGTCGTCATGCGAGACCCCAGCACGAAAAAGAGCCGTGGCTTCGGCTTTATCACCTTCCGTCGCGCGCACATGGTTGACGATGCGCAAGCGGCGCGACCTCACAAGGTTCGCGGCGCCTTTAATTTTTCCGCCCATTTGTCGGCGTCCGCACTGTTCTATGTACGCGATATTCTTGGAAAGTAATTAAAGCCTATAGCGTTCCCAAATGGTAAAATTCAACTGGATTAACCTCTATAAGCAGGGACACAACGTAGCAATGTTTAAGCCACTGTGGCCCAGATTTCATTTTGCAGTCGGATCAATGGCGCGAAAATTAAAGCCGGGCAATTTTTTTCGTAACCTATTATGGAGAGGTCTAATCGATTTGTTTGAACATGCATTTTTTTACACTTGGTCTGTAATTTGCATTAAGGTGTGCTTTCCCACCCTGGCAGATATATAGCCTAAAGAACTTGATGGAGTGTGTGCACAGGTCCCCGACTCGTGTGCAAATTGTCTGTTATCAAGGCCCTTAAAACCCTTGAACTTCGAACACGTCCTTACAAAAAACAACCTTGGAATTTTTTTTAATGCTCGTTGACATATTTATCGAAAGTTTTCATTACTGAACTTTCTTTTGTTCGAGTTATGAAATGTGGCCAACAAACCGTGCCAATCTTTATTATACCCATTCAGCAAACTCGTTAAGCAGCGTTCACTGTACACGTTGTGTCAATGACTGAACATTGCGGCATGTGTAAACATCTGCTAAGTGTGGAATTTTTTTCTTACAAGGTGACCAATTACAAGCCCTACATAGGAGAAAAAACTTGTAATATGCACTTTGAAGATGAATGGCCCACCAATAATAGTAAAATGTTTTACACCATTTTCCTACTGACATCCGTAAAAAAATTTGTACCTATGTACTGCCTCATTGTCCTCGTAATGCAGTGAATCATTTCCTGCTATTGTCTTTTCTCCTTTGAAACCTGTACGAACCGTGCGGATGGGTGTCTTATGTGCAGTTGCACCATGACTCTTGATTCCATATGCAGGTCGATGGCAGAGAGGTGGAACCAAAGCGGGCTGTTCCCCGTGAGGAAGCCGGCCGACCGGAGGCACAGGCCACAGTCAAGAAAGTCTTTGTCGGTGGTCTCAAAGATGACGTTGACGAGTCCGACCTTAGAGACTATTTTTCACAGTTCGGCAACATCCTGTCCGTCAACTTGGTCACCGAGAAGGATACTGGCCGCAAGCGTGGTTTCGCCTTTGTTGAGTACGATGACTACGACCCAGTGGACAAGATTGTCCGTGAGTTCCCCCACTTTCCTGCACTTGTGATTGCCTCTAGTGTTCTTTTTTTTTTATTTTGCAATCGGTTTTGCACGCTCTCACTTACATTGAAATTATATTCTCTTTTAGTGAAGCGCCACCACATGCTGAAAGGAAAGAGGACAGAAGTGAAGAAAGCACTTTCTAAGCAAGAGATGGAAAACCTCAAGAAAGACAAGCGGCCTGCATTCCGTGGTGGCCGCGGAGGTCGTGGTGACGGCTGGGAAGGTGGCTACGGCGGTGGCGGATATGGTGGCGGCGGCTACGGCGGCGGTGGATATGGCTCCGGCGGAGGCGGCTACGGTGGTGGTAGTGGTGGCTACGGCGGTGGAGGCTGGAGCCAAGGTGGCGGAGGAGGCTATGGAGACAGCTTCAGCCAGGGTGGCTGGGGAGGTGGCGGTGGCGGAGACTTTGGCTCCGGCTACGGCAACAGCTACGGTGGGGGACCAATGCGTGGAGGACCAGGAGGCTACTCGCAGCGTGGCTCTGGCCCGTATGGTACGTTTTGTTCATTCTTGGTGATGAGCCTGTTGTGCTATTGGGTCAAGTGTTTTGTATGCAGGAAGGACAACTAAATTTGAATTAATCCAGATGCACCATTGAGCCCAGAAATCCGTTATGTCAAAATAATTTTTTTTTTCACGTTTATGTAGCTACATAGGCCAATATTGCTAGTGAATCTTAGCAAGTGCACTTGCTAAGATTCGCATTTTCTTTCACGGGTGTGGATATTTGGACTTACAGGGTTTTTTTTTGTTCGTTTCCAGGTAATGGCAGCGCAGGTGGCTACCGGAGATAAACATTCACTCATCATGTTTTTAACTGGGGGTAAGTATGCACAAGCGGCTACGAGTTGTGGGCTTGGGAGTGACTGGTTATGTTTCCGACCCGCAGGGTGGCAGGAAAGCTTTGAGAGGGCAGAGCAGCCAGGGCTAGGCAGTGCAGCTTGGTCCGAGCTAGCTAGGCAACCGGCTAGCCCAGGTCTGGAGCTGTGCCAGCAGCAGCTCAGGCAGTGAGTGTCCTCGAGGAAGAACAGCCAGCTGCAGCACATCACATTCAACCCCGTCCTCATCACATATACGCGCCTTTGTGTCTATACCATTGTATCTCTCTCGCATCTTGTCTGTGGTCCCCTAAAACGCAACAGCGCTCTCTAGCCAGAGGAAGCACCCGTTGCTCCTGTAGATGTTGTCTTGTAATTCAAGTCTCTGGGTCAATAAAGGCTAGTGTTGTAAGACACAGCATCTAGTGCACAAGCGAGAGTCGTGTTGTTTTGTCTACCCTGAGCCTTAGTCGGTCTATCCCGTAAAGAGCTAGGCATGGCTGCCGGAGCTGGCCAAGGACTGGAGCTCGCTTCTGTCTAGGTGGTAGACAGGCGTGGATAGCGTAGCTGAGAGGAAGTCAGCTGCAGGAAGGCCATTACGTAGGTAAGCACAGGTTTCTTTACATACTGGGGCTGCTGCATGCAAGGGCAGGGTAACCCTTTCCGGTCGGCCAACCATTCCTCCACTGCTGTCTGGTCATTTTGGCCGCATTCGAATGGCGCCATCAGCTTTCGCTGATGTCTTGGAGTGATGTGCAATGCTACAGAATGTCTGCCCAGGAATTGTATCTAGCAGTCCTTCCCTCCAAACCTGGTCCCCCTGAGAATTGGCAAGTAGTGGACCGGAAATGGTTAAGGACTGGTGTCCAGTATTTGAGCCAATTTGCTTGGTTCAAACTTTACTTCCACAGTATGAAAAGAAAAATGAGTCCATCTAGTTATGGGCTGCTCTGAACTTGGAAGTAATTATTTTGCTTTGCCCTCAGTTTCAACAAGCTGCTGGCCTTGATGTGGACATGCAGTGCACAAGTTGCTGATGGAGCTGGCAAAAGGTAAGCGTTCTGCTCAGTTTTTCCTGGTTGGGGTACATGTGAATACATAAATTAAAAATGCGATGTCGGTATTTCTTCAATTAGCATTTTACACTGCATTGCTTTGTTGCACAGGCAATCATGTATGTCGCATCTTATGAAGGTATGCCCACAGATGCAGAGAGTTCTTCGATATATGTTGAGCCAAAAGCCTACATTGAGGAGCGAATATTTTATGCATGATGGTAAAGAATTTCACTATCCCGACATCTCGGAATGCTTGCTTGGCGAGCAAACTCGATAAAACAGAGCTGGTGGAGATGCCACCCTGCGACACTTGCACCAAATACCATGATGCGAGAAATTTTGACAAAGTACTGGCTACTGCGCAGCTGCTAATTGTAAATCTGTGGGCACTTTTGACTTGACATATGACAGAGTAAATTTCATTGTGCCAATGCCGTAAACACCAAAAGTACACTTTGAATTTTGCCAGCCATAGATTTGGTTTAAAAATGAAGTTTCAACCTTGATCTTCTCCACTAATAATGAACGTATGGTAGTGCAACATGTTCTGAAAGTGTGGTTTGTCTGTCTGAATATTTGCTCGTTTCTTTTTGTTGTCCCTTTATTAAGCAGTGTAACATTTGGACTATGTAACTGTCAATTCAGATCTGTTGAGTCAACTTTGAGACTGGCATACTTGTGCACAAAATAATTTCTCTCCGTCGCATAAGTTTTTTTTCTTCTTAGATTTGTTTGCAGGAGCTGGAACCTCCTGTAGATGCCCAGCAGGCCCGCTCTACCGGACCGTAAAATGCACAACACTCTGCATTTGTACAATCTAATAAAAGGTTCTGTGGCTGCATTCCAGAACCACTGGTCAAAGCACGTGTTTGAGAAGCTCCTTGGTGGGTAAAGGTTCAAAAAAAAATGCTGGCTGAGGCCTAACTTCAATGACTTGTAAGCTGAACTGATGTGTGAACGTTCTGCAAAGTTTGATCAAAAGCTTAGCCTTTTCGAAGCTGTCATTCCTAGGAAGATGGGGTAACTTGGCATTTGTGCAGCTTGAGGGAAGTTGGCAGGCAGATATGTGTGAACAATCTGTTGCACTGGGCTACTATTGGTAACTCTGCCTTTCTGGGCTGCACATTGTGGCATGAAATGTTACACCTGCCCAATGCACTGTGGTGTCTAAAGCAGTTTTTGTTCAAATAGAGGGGGGACACAATGATGGACATACTATGTAGGTTCTTGTTCTATAGTTTCATATGCAGTATTCACACATTTTGCACCTTCAAAAAATTAATGGCTCACTGATGGGCAATTATCATCAGAGTGTTAAATTTGGATGGGCTGTACCACTTTTTTTTAAGTAGGTCCGGAAACTGTCGAATGTGTGTGCTGCAAGTAGCATAAAAATTGACTATAAGAAATTAGACACCCACACCAACTATTGGCAGACAAGTGTAAAAAAAAAAAAAGTAAGTTACAGTGGCATCTGTGGGAGGTGGCCAGAATTCACTGCTTTTGAGCACAAAAGTAAGCTGCTTGTTGGGAGAGTGCTCAAGGTCTTGAGGTGCACTGCAAGGGAGAGGAGAATAAAGGACATGTAGAGCTGGTTGCTGTGGAATCTTGCAGGACTGCTTTATCAAGGACACTGTACAAGTTGTACTACCCCCTCCCCTTTCAGAGTCCATACCTGCGTAGGCCAGCAAGGATGTGGTAGACTGTGCGGAGTTCGCCGCGTGCACATAATTCCCTTCAATGTCTAATTTGTGACACCACCAAAACAAACAATTGTTTCAATTTTCCAGTGTATAATGGTAACCCGTGATTCTGCAGTCGCATTATGAAAAGTGCAACTTTAATGCATATGTTTAGGTATGTTGCGACTCCAGACATGCCACAGGACCTTGCAACCATAAATGTTCTTCAGCACTACGTAACGTGTCATGTGCCGCCTCCTAGATGGCTACACACGAATAAAAAAATTATCCATACAAGATTAAGCTGTCATTAAGCACTCTACCATCACTTGGTTCTAGCATGGAATACCTTGAAATTTGCACCAGATTTTCAAGCTGAAAACTACGTTTCCCGTGAGTGTTTGGCAGCTGGCATTAAGGGAGAGACTTTTCATGACTTGCTTGCTCAAGATTTTTTTTATTGGTATGTTGCACATTTGCACCACTTGACAGTTGAAGGATATCAGTGAAGTCTTAACAGGTTTACTCAGTAGTTTTCGAAGCGGGACAGAGTTCTGCACTGGCCCTGTTTGCAACATCGGGCGAGATTAGTCCAAAGGACTGCAGCTCCGAAATTGCGAGTGTATGCCAGCCACGGTTGGCCTTTGGGCTGGCAGGGCTTGGGTGGGTGAGGCAGAGCACACGAGGGGGCTCAAAGCAGCTTACAGAAATTGCTGACAGGGCTCTGTCCCTAGCATAGCATCCTATGCCCACGATGGCCTCTGGTCTCAGCAGCTTCAAGACTGACAATAGGGCTGCGTCACATATAGCCTGCAAAATACGCTTCAGGTGAATGTGCGAAAGGTTTCGTCAAGCATGCACAATGAGGGAGTGCGACTTGTGTAAAAATGAAAGACCATCACATTTAGTGAACGACGGCGTTTCATTTAATGAAAGCCTTGGACAAGTAGACCAGGACTACGAGAAGAGAGAGAATTTTTTAGCTATAGACATTTCCTTAGGGCAAAGCCCTCAATTCATGAGCCCCTTGGTTCTTGCCTGTCCATGCACCCACTGGATGAGTTGTCACTAGTTTTTGTAGTTAATCATTACGAGAATTCATCTGCCACAGCTAAAAATGTTGGCTAAAACCTCCTCTGTTCGTTGCAGTGGCTTCAGCTATTGGACTACCACTGCGTCAAAAAGACTTGTACAGCAAGTATAAACTGCATGTCGTGCCTGAAGATGCTGGCGCGCTTCGAGGGGTAGCTTGTTAGGTGTCAGGTTGGCACCGGATGGTAGCAGGAACGCGAGGGGACAGTAGTTGTGCACAAACCAGGGACCTCGAAGCAGCTCCCCGCCAGCAGTGATCTCCCGAAGAAGGCCCCAGAAGCGATGGCCGCTCACCTGTGCCATGCATATTGCAAGACATTACAAGAGCATTGCACTGTTTTTTTAATGTATTGTGTCATCACGATAACAATAACTAATCTATACAATGTGCCTGGCTGTAGGTGTGCTCGGGGGTGCTCACTTCAGGCAGGGGCTATCTTAGTATGGGGCAGACTGTGGCCCCCTTCCTATGTGATGTTTCTTCACCCTCCCCGAGCACACATACGTGTCTGCCAGCATTTCATCACCCGCACTAAGTCGTGACAGTACCTCCACAGCTGCGGCATCTTCTATGCTCGCTGTTTTCCGTTGCTCACTAATAGGTTCACAAAATTAAGAGCCTCGCAGTTTAGTCATAATTCCAAGGAAATTCATATCTAGGCATAATGTTTATGCTACTGCTTACAGAAAACACCTTGAAATTTCAATTCCTACGAGCAGCAATTCTCACGCGATGCACTGGTGAAGTCTGCAATTGAAAACGGCTCCATGCAATACACCCACTCTGCTTGCTTAACCTATACTTATTTATTTATTTAATACATACTGCAGACACTAAGTGGTCCAAGCAGGAAGGGCACGTCACGCATACCACAGGCGTAATGACGTACATCATACGAAAAAACACACTGTTTTACACGCTACAATACACTTCGTTATGTAACAACATCACGCTTCGCTCTATACTCTACAATAAACTTCAATATGCAAAGCAACAACACACCCGGTTCTACAACACTACATTACACTATGTTCCACAATACAAGTAGTAACTTACGCCAAACAACGACAATACATTGCATACCTCATACTTTACAATACGTTACACATACGTTACAATGAATGAGGTTTGCATAACTTGTTCCAGTCCGACACTGTTCGCGGAAATTGTGTTGGTGTTGACTTAGCTTTTATTGAAACTGTGCTTTTTTCTTTTTCTTTCTGTCCTCATTTTCCAGCACTGCAGAGCTTTTCAATAATGTCTTGAAAACTCACCCAAGCTTACGTGCTTTTAGGAATTGAAAGGAAATATAATTTAGACCTTGATGGACAACAGCATTATTCGTAATAGATAGTGAGTAGAATATAAAAAGTTTCGGCGCTGCATGAAGCCAAGCATGATTATCAAAAGTTGCTTGCGGTGTTGGCTAATCTGAAGGCATTCACTTGGCGGAGGTGCAGGAAAAAGTAGCTGAGCCTGCGAACACATGAATGACTGGGCTAATATTGAAGCAAATGACAGCGTGGAGTTGGAATTTCGGGGTTCGGGACAAAAAAACAATAAACCAGACATGAAAGGCTTTTTCACCACTATGTATGCTCATGCACTACACCTCATAATCAAATTTTCACTTGCTGGGAAAGTCTGCAGTGACCAAGACGATCACAGTACTGGAAGCAATCTCCGGCCATTAAGGCCATGATGGTGTAAATTGTCCAGGCAGAGGGTCTTCCTTCGGAGTAGGCACTCGCCACTTGCGTCACTAGTTTCGAATGAATGCTATGCAAGAAGCAGCCTTTCCTGTTGTTCCACACCATCCCCTATGAGAGACAGCTGTGCTATCAGGCCAAGTGAAAGCTTTACATTCATTACTGGAAGCACCACTGCACTATCATCCCTGATGATGGCCTTGCAACTGTTATGGATGCTTAAGTGGTTCCCCACATTCCCCAAGTTCTGGCATTTGCCTGCGACCAGAGAGTCCTTCGCTCTTGATATGCAGAACTATTCATCATGAAAGATGATGGGTGTGTAAACCCAGACACAGTAGAACAAGCCAATACAAATGCTGGCATTTGTGTTTAGTTCTAGTGTCCATGGTTGCAGGCTCTTTCACGATGAATACTTACCAACAAGTTCAACTTTGTTCTGAGGAAGGACTACCTGCCTCACTTCTGGTGCAGCCAAGGCCCAACACGGGCCTTCGAGGATGCTCATGCTTTGGCTTGGCTACGTGGCCTTGGATCCCCAGCCAACCAACGACGTGCGCAGTATCACCAAATGGCACCTGCGAAAAAAAAAAAAGCAATGCTCGTGCGTTAGCTGTAAATGCTGATATAACACAATCAACTCTGCGAGTGGTTGGTGCACATGAAGACAGAATCAATGATGAAAATTCATACTGGTTCAACGACAATTTAAGTTCATCACACAGTCGCTGTCATGCGAATGCCTCTTTCTGCTCCTTGTCACGAGATGTTCTTTTATTTTCAAGCTAGCCAGCCAGTCGTGGTAGTCGTTCTGCTAATTTTTGAGGACTCATTTCCTTGCTTGAGAAAACCTTAATGGGAACTTGCAGTAAATGGATTGTTTTCAGTGTGTTGTAAGCTGTAACATTTGTGATAAATATCTGAATGAGGTGGTCAAAAAGACAACTTGCTGCAGTCAGGGACTGAACCTTCGCAAGGTCTACTTGTGCATTTTCTCTTTAATTAATGTGCATACTGTGTTTTTCAACTACTACATGAAATCTTCACATAAACTTTTGCTTTATCAGTATAGCTCTTTAGGCACTTCGTTATGTCTCTTCATATTTTGCAACATAGAAAACTCATTGTAATGTTTTCTGTGCTGTTGTATGAGAGATGAGGTCTTATTTTTGGTCGATGGTTTCTGTCCAGAGTTGCGTGTTCTGCAGTGATACATAGTAAAAATGTTTCATGTGAGTGCAAGATTTTGCATTATTAATGATGTGTGCAAGTTCTTGCCAGTGGGGCCAAGGTGAATCACTTTAGAATGTACACTTGCACATAGAGTTTCCTACGCGTAAATAGAGAGGGCTCTGGCTCTGCGATTGTTCTGCGACCATGAAAAATTATGGGTTATACTTATGGGTTCGTGCTTGCGGGCAACAAACGCACATGCAGCTTCGTTCATTGCTGTGTTTTGGTTTTGTTTGGAATGAAACAACGAACAAACCGTTCGGAACATCGTGAGCTGATTTGAAATGGTGATTCTAAAAGGTGAAGCGTAACTGCCGAACACTAGGCAGTTGTTCTTGGCAACCACGCGAAGCCAGAAGAAATATCAAGTACGTACAAAGGTTAGGCCAATCCATGTATTAGCCCCGCTGCGGTGGTCTAGTGGCTAAGGTACTCGGCTGCTCACCCGCAGGTCGCGAGTTCGATTCCCGGCTGCGGCGGCTGCATTTCCGATGGAGGCGGAAATGTTGTAGGCCCGTGTACTCAGATTTGGGTGCACGTTAAAGAACCCCAGGTGGTCAAAATTTCCGGAGCCCTCCACTACGGCGTCTCTCATAATCAAATGGTGGTTATGGGACGTTAAACCCCACAAATCATCATCATCAATCCATGTATTACCCATAAATCTCATGCTCATTGAAGCGCCATGTGTTGCAGCTCCCACAGACACTAGCACCAAACTGTATTCACTTGCATCCCCTTCAACAATGATAAATTCCGAGTGTGTCCTTTGTGTGAAAATAGGTACGAATTGCATAATACTATGTATGCTGCAATTAATGTGATTATGAAATGTCACATTTACAACACAAAAAAGTAAATGACAACACGACCTCCCAACTTGTTGCTTTGAGGTAGATGCCATAGTAGAGCTTATAAAAAAAAAAAATTCTATGTCAGAAAACCTACCCGCAATTTTATTAGTGGTAAAGTTCTTATGCAGCTAGTTAAGAAAAGGCACATTAAGAAACGGAGCACTTACAACGTTATAAATACACAGATGTGGCAGTTGCTAAAGATGCCCTGGCTCATTTTGATAAAGTTGCAAATGTTGGCAACTTCATCAAATAGTTAATAAGCATATGCTTATTAACTGCAACATACTGCCACATGCACAGGCATGTGCAGCCGGGTGATTCTTGCACCTGTAAGCCGTCACACTTGTTCCCCTTAAGCAGAGGCTGGGGCCCCTATTTCCTATTTTGATTCCACACTGTTGCAATGCATACTGGTGCCATATTAACTTAACTACATCTGATCGACGCCATAAGTTGGTTATCTCAACGTCTACCAGCGAATTTCGGTAACAAAACTGGAGCTCCTAGAGCTAACGGTTCACAAGACTGTTCATTTCAGCGTGACGCACACTAATTCTTGCTTTAGCAGATTAAAAGACGCATACAGCGAAAGCACTACGATTACACTGCTTACGTCAAGTACGCTTACTAACACCTCTTATCACGGTCCTCAGGTAAAGTACTGACAGCTTTAAACGATTATCATTAGCGGATGTACTGCGCGCACTGATGATTTCGAACACTATTAGGCGGGGTAACGAACAAGTACAGGCAGAAAAAAAGAAAAACTGCACCCCGTTCTGGGCCATGCCGAAGGGGCCAGGGTTCATGCCAAGAAACAGCACTGTCTTTCTGGTCCTGCAGTATTTACGCACGTAGCACTCGTGCGTTTCGCGGGCGTATTCCAGGGGATTGTACACGTGGGAAACTTTGGAGCTGTACGGAATGTGCGAGAGCAGTTCGCTTTGCTTCCGTTCGATGGCGAGGAAAGCGTTCGCAATTTCGTCGCCGGCGGCATCACTGCAAGCCATGCGTAATGCTGGGCAACTATTGCTGACAGTCGATCGTGTCGCACTGAAGCTTGACACTGCGCACACACTTCTTAGCATAGAGTTTCATACAAATGAAACTCCGTAGCACCCGCTTCAGTACACGCACAGAGCAACGCCTTGCACAGAGCTAGCCGTGGAGCTAGCTCACGACAACAAACACCATAACACGAGTTAGCATGGCCAAATCAAGCCCACAAAACAATCAACTTTAAATTTGACACATATTTTTAAACATATTTACGATATATATTAGTACAGTGACAATGTTTACAAAAAATATAGTTAGTTTTTTTATAACAATAATGTTACCTAAAATAGTTCGTCTGATTGCCGCTGCAAACCAATAGCGCTAGTAAACACACTAAAACAGGAAGCTTAGTTGAACCATAGCTCTCTAATTTGGTCGAACACAATTTTTGTGCTCCTGTGCCATAAACTAATGATTATTTTTGAATATTGCTTGTTTTTCGGTCAAAGAATATATTGTTGTAATTATTGTATTATACTATTTATTCTTTTAGTTACAAACGCACCGTTTGCTGCGGTAGGTGTTTGGTGGTATTGCCAGTATTATTCTAGCCACCCTACCCGTATTACTCTACGGGTATATGCTGAGCCATGACCTACTACACTCCTGACCTGTTCAGATAGCGGGGTTCCTATGGGAGCGCGTGTCCCCGCTCTCGTTCAATCGCTCGCCGTAGGTGGCGCTACCTATAACCTGTTCGTCTGCTACTGTGCGGCCGGCAGGAGGGCGACGGACTGATACCATGCGTCTGCTTCTGTGACAAACTGCCTATACGTGTGATTGTTTTTTGCTGAAAAGGCTAACGTGTGCTATGTGTTACATTTTAGTAGTTAGGCTATACTGGTTGATTGACTTCTAAAGCTGTATATTTGCGTAGAAATGTCTTGCTGCATGGTTGTTTTTGCCATTCCAGCCTAAAAAAACTTCAATTTAGTATTCATAAAGCTTTTGACTAATAATGTACTCATTGGTAATAGAATATCAAACTGATTTTAGGTTGTTTAGGACGCGTCAGGTGAAACGCAGTGCCCCTGTTGAGCACTTACCTTGGACACTCGCCCTGGACAGGTGTTACACTTGTAGTCAATTGATAGAAGAGAATAATGCACATACGCCCACGGACGCATATCAAGGAGAGACACAGGAATTGAAGCTTTAACTCTTACTGTGACCTACACAACAAAAATTGTGCGTCAAATTTCGCTACGGGAGTTTGTCTGCTGGAACGGGGAGCGCTGGCCGATGCGCGTTTCTATGATTTTATATGTCCGTGCGATGAGACGATATGGTAAAGGCAGTGATGTGCCTATCGAGGGCAACACATTGCGACCCCAATAAAGTTTTTATCGTCATCATTATCATCATCTTGTCGAGCATAGTTAATAATAATAATAATAATAATAATAATAATAATAATAATAATAATAATAATAATAATAATAATAATAATAATAATAATAATGTTTTATTTTTCATCAATAGTTTGATGAAGGACAGCGGCAGGTAAAAGCTGCTCTTCGAAAGAGGCAGCTTGACATAGGCCCACAGACGCCTTTAGCACGACAGCACTGGCAAACAGTTAGCAATGTTATCTAAGCAACAATTACAAAAATATCAAGTTCAAATTCTAAAAATAAAAATAGCAACCATGATAACAATGTAGCAACTGCAAAGAAATCTTGAAAACTATACATGTGTATATCGTGCAATTGAGTTCGGGTACAGAGTAAGAAATCTATGCCAGCTTTCACATATTTATCAATTAACGTAGAAACTGTGTAGAACAACCTATCTGTGGAGTAGTTTGTTCTCGAAGTTTTTATTTTCCATGTTTCTTTATGTCATGTTTCGAACAAATTATTTGGCTGCAGTTTCGAGAGGTCGTACAAATAATGTCGACTTTCTTGAAATTGACGCCTGACCACCAATGCTAACTTAAAATCGTAGAGACGATGTAGGGGTGGTATTCCAGCCTGTTGAAACAATTCACTTCTGCGAGCATCATACGACCAGTAAAAAATTATTCTAATATACGTCTTTTGCATCAGGTACAGTTTTTGTAAGCGCGTGTTAGTCGTAGTCCTTCATACCAAGAAACAATAAGCAAGATGCCAACAGAACAGTCATTTATAAAGTAAGAATTTTACCTTGTATAGTAGAACAGTTTTGCCACTGTACACCGTGCCCTCTACGCGAGATAACTGACCCAGCACACTGTAAATGCGATCGTTTCGAAGCATATTGCTCGAAAATGTAACTCCAAGAATTTTTATACAATTTACTAACTCAATAATAGTATCGCCATACTTGAAATGTATGTTTTCATTAACAGACTTATTTTTAGGGCGGAATAGTACCGCCTTTGTTGTACTAGTGGTTATGTTTGATTGATAGCGCCCAAGGGCGACACCCGCAGTTGGGGCGCGTACACATGCTGAAAATGTGCCATTATACTCGTTTGTCAATGAAAAGCAGATCCCTCAAAGTGATATCAAGGTTTCTGCTAAAAGAATTTGGCGAGTGTATGCGTGTGATTCGAGCAATGTTACAGCACTTCAAAATGAAACAAAACACATTTGTCGCTTTACTTATGCGTGCCACAATATGCCAGTTAAAGCTGATGTTTCAAACAAAGTTTCTGCACTTTCGAAGAATATCCTACTTGCTGGCACACAGTGACGGCTTGTGTCTGCAATAAAGAAAAACATATGTACGCGTACAGAGCTGCGTGCATTTGGGTCATAGTTCAATAAAATGTGCTAGCAAGGTTCTGGGCGCGTACATGATACAATGGAGGCATGCAACTAAACTTTTAAAATCTTGCGAGATTTTGGCTTTTCGGCTATTCTCTTTCTCTTTCCTTCTTTGGCTGTTTTGTCCCGCACGTAGTTTGAGAAGAAAGGACGGCTAAATTTTTGCAACACTAGCCGCGCCATGGCTTCTCGGTGCTCGCTAGTAGCGCCTTTATGGCTGAAAAGAGGGTTCAAGGCCACTGCAGGTAGCACAGTTTGCACAAAAAGTGCCATCGGCCTCTTTTTGGAAATGGCCAATGGCGCAAATGCTTCCGCGGCCCTTTCTAGAGTGCTCACAAAGGAAAGAAATGAGATCGTTGGGTATGAAAGCCCTCCCCTGTCTAAATTAAATATCACAGCAGTAGCTGGTCCAGATGAGCTGGGAGCCTTGATTTTGCCGATGCAGTCGTCGCAAGTAATGCAATCCTCAGCTGCTTTCACCAGGAAGCCCGCTATAAGGCCAAGCGTGCTGGCCCTTATGCCTGGCTGTGGGGCACCTGTGGGAAGGTAGAAATGAAAAGTGTGCAAGAATTTTATCAGTATATAGATAAGCATGCATGATTAAACCGACACGTGTCCGTATACAAAATATGAGAAATATATATATATATATATATATATATATATATATATATATGTATATATATATATATATATATATATATATATATATATATATATATATATATATATATATATATATATATATATATATATATATATATATATATATGGATGTTAATGCGCTTTCAGATAACAACTGTTGCCCCACCGCGGTGGTCTAGTGGCTAAGGTACTCGGCTGCTGACCCGCAGGTCGCGGGACCGAATCCCGGCTTCGGCGGCTGCACTTTCGATGGAGGTGAAAATGCCGTAGGCCCGCGTTCTCAGATTTGGGCGCACGTTAAAGAACCCCAGGTGGTCGAAATTTCTGGAGCCCTTCACTACGGTGTCTCTCATAATAATATGGTGGTTTTGGAACGTTAAACCCCACATATCATCAAGATAACTGTTCATTCAGCCGACGTTTGCGTCGGGAGAGCCCCGTCTTTTTCAAGGTATAATAATATTTACACATTTTCCGCGTCGATTTATAGCTTGTCACGACAGGAGGGAAGAAGTCCGGAGAATAGTATAAACAACAACATAAAAAAAACTGAGGGAGAAACGTTTAAAAATAAAAAAAAATCTAGGAGAAGAAGCAAGAGAAAGACGACGGGATTAGGAAGGGACAGCATCTCAAGAGAGTAAGGCGAACGCAAACGAGCCATGCCATCATCTGTGTGCCAGTTATGACAGCGATTCAAAACCGCCGAAAATTTCTTCCCCGATTGCGGGAAAGGGACGTCGGTTAGTCGAGTTGTGTGGGCGCCTGGTGAAAGCATGTTATATTTTTAAATGTAAGCCATAGTACCTGCTTGTACCATGGACTTATCGTTACATACATACACAGTATAACTGATTGAGAAGCATGTTTTCATCTACATCGTGCACTGACGCAAACGCTGCCTCACGCGGCTTGCATGTAACACAGTAAGCAGCGCAGAGTTTATAATATATGCATAATATCGTATAGTGGGGAATTGTTGGACGGTGTGTAATAATTTTTAAATAATGTAAATCATTCCATTACACGGAATCAACGAGATATGAAAAGCGCACCACGGCAAGTCTGCAGGGCTTCTAGATGTGGCCGCATCGTCTGGGTTATAGTAGCAGATGTCGATGCCGCGCACTCGCCTGACGACCCTTGATTCTGGTTTACTAGCGAGTGCATTTCCAGAGGTTGTCCGGCTTGCTTTACTGCTGTGGAGCACGACGCCTGCCTTGCACTGGGCGATCCAAGAGGAGACGTTGTTTGCTCTGTACTGCCGCTTGGTGATGAGTGCATCATTCCCATCACGAGGACTTTCTGCAGTGATGAAAGCGCAGCACGGGCGTCTGTCTGATCGTTGCTTCCTTGAAGCTGTCTGATGGTGGAAAAAAGTGCTTCGACAGGGTCACTGGAGAATTTGGCAGTCAACACGTATAGGAAACCTGAACGGATGAGAAATTGTGTGCACTGTACTGTGGACATTGTGGTCAGTTGGAGAGCTTCGTATGTTTCAAGAGATATGAATGCCCTCTTATGTGGTGCCGCGGCTTTCCATGCTGCGAAAAAGGGCAGAAATTCCTGCTCCAGCCATATCAACCTGAAAATAAAGCAGTTTATTGTAGAAAATATGAAACCTAGCGGGATAAATGGAATGTACCTGTCATCATCTGGGGAACTGAACGGCATCCTGTTTTGGTCCCGGCTTACTACGTGGAAGGTTGTATTTCTTATGTTGTGTATGGTGAACCATTTAAATATCATTTCCATCAGCTCGATGGTTGGCAGGCAGTCTTCAAACCCGAAAATGCCAAATCTGCGGCCGTATTGTAAGAGGTATCGTAAGGCCGATGTCACCTAGAAACCAAGGAGACGCGACATATTAAAAATGATCGGAATTATTTAGAGAGAGGTTTCTAAGCTTGGACGTTCGTATACAGCAAGTGAGACGAGTTACAAGTGGCACTGCAGTCATCAATAACGTGCACTTTTAAGTGAGTTTGTGTTAGTGAACATATATTTATAGAAGCTCTAATGATACGTAATTATTGTGTGGTAAGCAATACGCGCAGGTACATTCGTTAAGAAAGGGAAATTGTATGTTCAGATAACCATGCGCTGTTAGCAGCAGCAGTAGCAGCAGCTCATGTGCATGTTTTTATGTGACCATACTGATAAATATGTTAGCAGTTATATACGTATTGAATTACATTTTCACCATTTGCTTCCGTTTGGGTTCTACAAACAAATAAACCAGAAACTAACATGAATATTCACGTATCGTTTGCGGTGAATTACTATTAAAAGGCAGTTTTTGTACTGCTTCATTTGAACGAAAAGCTGCAAAATTTTTTCTGCTTCTGCATGAACATTCACTTGACGTAATATGATGTAAAATGAGTTGTGGCGTAATATTAGCGCATAAAAGTTTGCCCGAGCGCGCCAAAGAATTTGAGAAGTATAAACGTCACTACTGATAGAAAACTGCGAGCATGATTCTAGCTCAATTAGATGTATTTTTTTGTGTAATACAGGTTGCAGGAAGCATACATAATTTACAGCTAACGAAAAGGCATTTCCTGCATGACCTGTGTGCGTCACGCATTGTGATGTCTACAAGGAATACAGAGAATCTGGGAGTGTGTGACACTAACGCTAAATGGGTTTACACCTTTTCTTATACATGCCTGTGGAGAGAACACTTCAACGGCCCTCTTCACGCTTAATTTCTCGAAGTTCGTCGGGTAAACGTGCTTCTGCGTAAGGTTCCGAACAAGCTTGAACGACGACTGTTTTTCTGTTATGTCCAGCAACTTTCTCAAATACGTGGGGCTGTAGTAATGCCCATTGTTGAACAGAACGCGTTTGGTGGACAACATCTGGTTGCGGAGATTTTTCAGGATGTGGCAGTGGTCAAAAGAAAGGAAGAGCCTCCGATTCATATCCATTGGATGTCTGCAACAACAACAAAAAAAAATGAATAAATAAATTGGAGAAAGGCGGCGTTTGCGGTGTGAATAATTAGTTGCATATACGGTTTTCTGTTTTTTACCAAAGTAATGTAAATGTTAGCCATTCGAAGGACGTGTGCGTTGTTAATTATTACCTTATTATAAAATTTCTCCACTCATGCCATGATCCTGCAGGTCTGTGTGTGTGTTTTATTGAGATTACCTACACCTTAAATCTTCCGAAACTTTAAGTATACTCACCCATTCATACAGTCGCATGCAGGTGCGCATACATTACGCAAACGCGTAACGTCAATTGATTTGTAAAGACGGGCTATTTACAGCGATTGTACTGTTGATAGCAATCTTGTTATGGACACGGCTTTCTTATATGGCAGCGCTGATTAAAAAAAAAGAAGGGGGGGGGGGGGCTCTGATGCTGATACAGGCTTTTTTTTTTGTGCGACCAAGTCTTTTGTTTTTTTTTTCACTCAAACACGGCATGCATGCGCGTGCATACATTGATTGATAGATATGTGGGGTTTAACGTCCCAAAACCACCATATGATTTTGAGAGACGCCGTAGTGGAGGGCTCCGGAAATTTCGACCACCTGGGGTTCTTTAACGTGCACCCAAATCTGAGAACGCGGGCCTACAACATTTCCGCCTCCATCGGAAAAGCAGCAGCCGCAGCTGGGATTCGATCCATGCATACATTGAGGGCACACTGCGAATACATATAAAAAAATATTTACACTAGGCATTGCGCACAGCTTAATGCGAGCTGAGAGCAAAAATATATACTTAGCAACTTACGGCACAACTGGCATCATACGACCATTCCCTAACATGGTGAACATCTTTTTGTTCGAAGCGTGGTTGTCAGCTACAAGTCGGACCACTTGGAATCCTGCTTCTTCGATGGACTTAATTACTTCAAGTGTTAGTTGATGCAGGTGGTCTCCTTTTACTGACTGCGTGAAATAATATCCCACGGGTAGCCTGAAAAAGATAAAAATTAGCAGTATTCTGTAGCGTCGGTGTCAGCTGGGCTTAAAATCTCACTCCGTTGGAGAGAGGAGGATTGCTCATCTCGAGTGCTTGTCAAATAAGTGCACAATGCTAAAGTTGACTTGCCGGGGGAAAGGGGGGGGGGAGCCCTCCTTAAAAAATAGAAGACGACTCCCCCTGCCCCTCCCCAGACTTTCAGCCCTGGTCGCGGAATAGCACATCATTGGTTAATTAAAGACAACGTTTTCTTTTTATATCTATAGGTGGGGTTAGTCTTTCAGTCACAGCGAAACGTATAGTGATAGACAAAGTGATGATTCACTTACGTGTAGTGCGTTGATAAGCCTACAAATACAAAGGCGAGAAGGTGTGTGGCCAGCTCGTTCTGAATGCCCACTTCTTTTTCTAGGCCTCCCATTTCGACTAGGCCATGGACTTTGTCTCCTTTTTTTTCGTACGTCAGTGCTTGCTTTAAAGACATTTCATCCACAATCAAAGAGCCCATTTTTTCCTAACAAAAAAAATGGGGGGGGGGGGGAATTCACTGTTAACAGACATGCGTTATATATCGGCGGAGACAGTTAATTATATAAATAACCTTCTTTGTTGTTCCGTACATGACCCATAATTTAACAGAAATGATTAGGGTTTAGAGCAAACATAGCGCACTGCCGTATACTCTTAAACAATACATCTTACGTTCGAGTAATCCTTGCCACAGGTCTGGTCCCTGTTTATTCACTTTAAATCACTTTTCATTCGGCTATACTAGCATGTATTTTGATCAGTCAAACACTGCCGCGTGCGCTGCTTCCTTCGTTATTCGCGTGCATATTGTAAATAATTCTGATCGAAGTAACGTACCCGTTCGGACAAGTGTGTGCTTTCCGTGTGCAGCCTTTGCTTCATTAGCGACGAAACAACTGCTCCAGTACAGTAGCCAATGTAACGCTTCAGTGTCATGCGACTTGGAAGGGTGAGGCACCCAGACCTCCGCAACATTTCGTACCCGCAGGGTGATTTAGCTTGCCACATTATGGCCTGCCTGATGGTCACCTCTTTCCAACGGTGATTTTTCTCACGCAGGCATTGCAATTGCTCCTTCAAAAATTCAGCCTTCTTGTCGTTCTCGTCCAGCATTTCCTGATGATGAAAGGGCAGTTGAAATGCGTAAATCACGCGCAAGATAACATACTGGAAGAAAGCGGAAGTGCAGGGGAGAATGGAAGCTTGACCCGCTGAAACATCGTAGAGCAGGGAATGCCGGCGCATCCAACAATTCGACATTTACGTACTGGACTTGCCCTTGTCAAGACAAGTTTAGATGTTGTGGGAGAGTGAGCAAACGTTCACACACACGCTACTAAAGGAGGCTGTTGCTGTCCTGACAAAGAATAGTGCACCTGATTGTCGAAACCTTGCATTTGGCATCATTCCTTATTCAACAATTCATAATCGCGAGAAAAGATATGCGTTTACTCTTAAGACAATAATAGATGTTTCATGTCACCACGTGGACATTCAATTGCAGCTATGCTACATTAATGAATTGCGCAACTTCAGACTTGCGTCATGTTCAGTAACCGGCCACCGACTCACACATACGGACTAGCGGAAACTGTTCACTTACACTTTCCAAACCATTCCTTCCTTTTTGAATGCAATGCTGCTCGCTCAAGTTTATAAGGCAGACATCACATGTGCGTCAAGCGTGGCTTCCTGTACGAGCATAAACCGATCGGCCCATAGCACCAACACAACACAGCTTGCAAATTACTGTCTTTCCAGTTGTCAGTCCAATGTCCCTAATTGTTTGCGACGACAGAAATTTGAACTCGTTGTTCGCAGGATAAAGGAATAAACTCGGGGTGCGCCAATCACGCAAGGGGGTACACACCGACCTTCGTATCTTAAACACTTGCTCATGTGCGCGCTTACCCACCAACCTTCTTTTATTCCGTGTCCTTATGTCAGGCCTACACCTTCGTATGACCAGAAAGATTGCCAGCATCGGCGTACACTAAAATGTCACGTAAATTTATATGAAGAAGAAAATCTATAAACAGAGTTTCTCTCGAGCAGACATCATGACAGCGGACTTGTCATCCTTAAGGCTATAATTGTATTTCAGTCTTTCAGAAAACAAGCCTGCTTGTCGAAACGCCGCCTCGAAACAACTTTGCTAAAACTACTGATTAAGCGAGTTGGTTCATGATTATTTTCAGTGTTTGTGTGTGTGTAAACAGCGATTAAAGAATGGGAACAACCCCTGTTCACAGGTTTTTTACTGCAAGCTTCCATCCTCCCCTTTCTGACGTTTCTTACAAAAAAGTATAGGGACACTAAGTTAATAGACTGATAAATGAGTACCTGATAATTCTCTATCGTTCCTGTTCCGATCATACGACTATTAGAACAGAAAAAATTAAGACTAGGTTTAATGTTCTGAGTTTGGCGAACAATCTTCGACACGTGCACGTCGCTTTATGTTGCGTCGCTCCTTGTGTACTTGGCCGCATTGGCTGAGAACATTTCTTTGAAACTTGCTACTTCAGACCTTGCATCTACTAACACAGCAGTCTTAGACATTACCTGAGGCCGTCAAAGTATGACGTCACTGCTAGCCGATGCGCGAGAACTTAAGGGTAGCATCGCCACCTTTACAATCTCTTATAGTTTCGAGAATTCCTTCGCTCACCGGACGTCCTCTCGTAGTACGGGTGATGTTGATAGAATTGACTTACTCCTAAATTGTTATTATGTTCAGAGTCATTTAAAATTAAGTGCGAATATAAAAGGATTAATATAACATTCGTCCACTGACGTAACTGCGTACCTGCAGCGTTAGAGCGCCATTCGCCTCGGCGAGGGCTTTCATCTCGAAAAAATCTTTCTTTAGCTTCTCTAGCTGTGAATGCAAATTACTGTTCATTTCTTTCAGCCTGCTGCACTTCCGCCGCAACGTCTTAGTTGCCGCGACCAGGGAGCGCATCTTCTTCAAACCGATCGACGTTTGCGACGTCATGGAGCGCCGCACTGGCCTCTTCTGGTGTTCCCCTTGTATAACTGAACTACAGTCCTCCATGTTGTCCTGACTTGATGGAAAATGCAACCACTCGGCCTCTTGTGCAGTTTCAATTGGGTTTTCAGAACTATATACTTCCCCAGGCTCCGCTGATGCTCGCTCTTCTTGAGAAGAATCTGCGTTGGACGTTCCCCTGTTAAGCCGAAAAAATAGCGAAGCATGACAGATATATTGTCCCGCTAAACGCATAAGGGAATACTGCTAACATTATTCTTATCCGTTGTTGTGTTAGACTTCAAGTTTTACTTACAGTATTTTTACTTGTATGGGTGCCAGCGTTGTTTCCCCCTGCGTTCGTTTTAGCCGCTTTTTCCGCGGCATTGGATCTTGCCCACGTGGATCAGGAGAAGCGGGAAATAAGGAAGGCACGGCTGTGGGCTTCAACATCTTCCTTTTCGTCACTGTTCTGTAATCTTCAGCGGTAAAATGCAGGCTGCATACCTTCGACCGGTCGCTGGGCTCCCAGCGATGCTTTCCTGAACCTTCATCAAAGGTAAAGGCGTATACGCATGGCTAGCAAGATTGCAAAATAACAGTCCATAACACCTTTTTTGTAATTAATTTTTCCAAAATGTAACAAGCCAAATGGGGAGGTTAAGAAAAAGCATAGCCACGATTTTATTCTGGGGAAGTACCTGTATACCCATTTAGTGCATTTTCATATTTTCTCGCAGCCTTTGTAAATGTCTTTTTAGATGACTACATTCGTCGATTGATGTTTAGTGATGGTACGTGGTCGAGTCCAGTGGCATACTTGAAGCCCTTTATTCGAAGAGCTCATTGGCTATACAAGGTTTCATAACAAAGCTGAATTTCCTAATGGCTGCTCAGTAACGAAGCGCGACCCAATACGACAGAGCCGAAACCGAGGCGCACTTGAGCGCCTTGGTCTTGGTTTAGAGCGCAAACCTCTAACCTGTACAATGACTCCGCCGTTGACGACGATGACTTCAGTGGTTTTTGTTCTTTTGCATTCTCCAAAACGAATCTTTGTCATGCATGATGTAATCTCAGATGCAGCACGCACATAAATAGAGTATCTGTCGCTGATTATTCCAGGTTCCTCATTTCGGTTTCACCGGCTGGGTCTCTTAACCCTCACAGAGCCGATGGGCTCATTGCACGAAGGACTTCAATTATGTCATTATACCCGACCGCCTGCCAGCCCTATATAGAGTGAACAGTTAATCGCCACATTTCGTTACCGGCGTAACGTTTCTAATTACCTTAAGTAAGCTTATACAGAAACGAACAAAGCTGTATGGGAAGATAGAGGTTTGAGATGAGAAATACATTTGACCAAATTCGGTCGCTAACTTCAGTGACACCCAGTGTTCAAGAGTTGTCCATCGCTACACACACACACACACACACACACACACACACACACACACACACACACACACACACACACACACACACACACACAGAGAGACAAACTGTGGAGGCAGCACGTAAATATTTCATATCATTAATTTTTTTATGGATTTCGGCGGCATTTGTTGAGGCAGCCTTCGGGAAGGGTGCTCGAACCCCTCGCAACCCACCGCTACGCATTTTTACATAATTTACAGATTTCGTATATTTACTTTTTTCTTGTGTGCTATATTTAAATTTCTTGGCACTATTTGTGGAGCCTGCCATATTAGCCGCGGTACTTTAAAAAAGCTTTCATGTTTTTTAGCTCAGTGAATTAGCATAACACACGGAAATAAAGTTTACTAAAGCACCCTGGTGCTTCTTGCTAGCTTGCAACTCGTTC